>NC_141614.1:10210484-10385484 GCF_047967505.1 Dipteris shenzhenensis | reverse complement strand
CCCTCCCAATTAACCTTAGATCCTGAGGATCCTTGGCTCAAAGAAAAGGGCAACATTAACCATAATGAATACAGTAACCCTACTTTTGAGAAGAAATGCCTTGTGGAGGCACAATAGCTAGTTAGTGAGTGCTAGGAGAAGTCTGAGCAAAAGCTTTGAACAATAAGGGCATGGAAACCAATAATCCAAACCATCAACCCCTAAAAAGATCCCCCAAACCTTTGCCGAGCTTGGAAAAGGTGGATGAGGAAGTCTCAAATGGCACATTGATGGGATGATCACTCTTACGACACAAAATGTTTGAAGAGGATCCTACCTGGCGCCACGATACAAATGAGGACCATGTTTCCTTTTATGGGTTCAAAGTGCTACAATCAAAAGGTCGAGAGCCAATCAACCAACCTCATGATGTGTCAAGGCTCGCCACATTCTTGTCCATAGAGGTAAAAATGCCTATATTAACCCTACTAAGAGGGAACCCCATTTTTTGGAGAGATATCTCTGACCAAATGAAAGGACAAATTGTGAAGGAAGTGGCCACCAAAACATTCAAATCCCTTGTGAAAGAGCCACATCTACTAAAGATACCACTCAAAAAGCTAGGATAGTACTTTGAAAGTGATGATACAAATGTTGTGCTCCCGATCACCTACCAAAACAAGTGTGCTACAACAATATTGGATGGAGGGGAAGGATTTAGCATTGTCACTAAATAGTTTTGGGCCGAATGGGGAAAGCCTAAGATGCACCAATCTGGTTGTCAAACTAGCCGCTAGAGCAATAGTCCAACTGCAAGGAGAGTTGAGGGACATTAAGACCTTTGGCATCATACATTGCATCTAGTTTATCAAGTAATGGTTTTCGATGGATAGCCACACAGCTATGATTTCATTCTAGGGAGACACTTTATGCATTCAACAGGTACCTCTAATAGAATCTATCTGTGCAAGAATGAATAGATTATGAGGGTCGACCTCCACACATGGAAAGCCCACCCAATGATTGGCAATTTTTTTGTAGCCTAGTCGAATACTATGCAAAGGACCACATTCATAAATGTGTTCCGAGCATAAAAAAGAAGGACATGAGGGAGGACTAGGATCAACATTGGTACACTTTGCGTGCACTCTGCCTACCAAAACCTAAGTTCTCGTAGAAGGGGATGCATGTCCTTGTGACCATAGATGTGATCAAGAAGACAGGAACAAAAGTGGTGGCCTACAATTCCAAGGTGTCAGGGACCATAGTTCCCTTAAACATTATCAACATTGTGAAGGCACCAAAGGATGGCCAAAGGGTATCAAAAGTGACAACGGCCTTCACTGGTTGAGATATGTGGATGCCATTACCACACACCATGAGTTCTCGTCTAAATGGGGAGCTAGGTTGGATAGGATTAAGCCCCCCCTAGGTTCCATTAAAGTAGAGGTAGCCCCTCTAGTCAAGGCTAAGGCCCCTTTAAAAGCTAAACCACCCTAGAAAAATAAGGCCTCAACAGCAGCCAAAGACACCAAGACTTCTCTTAAGGAAAAGCAACATGCCCCAAAAGCTTTGGAGGATGATGAGGAAGAAATCGCACCAAGTCCCCAAGGACTTTAAAGTTGACACAGTCCAAGACCACAAAATGTTTCTTGAGCAAGCTAGAAGGATGGAAGAGTAAGGGAGCTAACATGGTTATGATGACCGACTAAGGTCAAAGAAGTGGACCTTGCCAACAAAGGCAAAGATCCTAATTTGGTCTACATCAGTCGATGAACTCACCCCTAAGCAGGAACAAGCTTTACTTGCCCTACTTCATGAGTATCAAGATTTGTTCTCTTGGAAGTATACATGATGGGCGTGCCATCTAAGGTTGTACAACACACCATCCCTATGTTGGATGATATTAGACCGGTGCAATAGAGATCCAACCCTATGATTCCAAAGTATGCAATGACCGGCGTAGTAGAGACCCTACCCTATGACTCCAAAGTATGCAATGATTGTAAGAGAAGGGATATATAAGTTAATTGACATAGGATTCATCTACAAGATTGAGCATATGGACTGGGTATCCCCATCATCAAAGTGCTAAAAAATAATTCTAAGGTCTGAGTATGCATAAGATCTCAAAAAGTTAAATGCCACGACTTAAAAGCACCACTACCCATTGCCCTTTATGGAGCATGCTCTAGAAAGAGTTGCTGGAAAGGAAGCTTATAGCTTCTTGGATGGATTCTTTTGATACAATCAAGTATCTATAGTGCTAATATATCAACACAAAACCACATTTGCCACGGAATGGGGAGTTTATGCTTCCAAGGTGATTCTCTTTGGGATCACCAATGCTCTTGCAACATTCCAAAGACTAATGACCATGGCTTTCAAAGAATATTTAAGGGACTTCCTAGAGGTATTTTTGGATGACTTGTGTGTTCATTACACATGGAATAATCACATTAAGTACATGCAAATCATTTTTGAAAGGTGTTGCCTCTATCAAATCTCCCTCAACAACTTAAATGTTAGTTTTGGGTTAAACGCGGGGTTATACTCAGACATGTTGTGTCCAAGAATGGGATCTCCATGGATTATAATAAAATCAACCTCATCCTGGAGCTATTGGCCCCTACAAATGTGAAGGTTTTTGAGAGACTTATTGGGCATATGGGATACTATAGTAGATATAAGTTGATCGCTTTTCATTACAGAAGAGTGCCAAATATCCCATGAGACCTCAAACTCATAGTCTCGACCTTGCAAGTCCCAAACTAAGACTTGATATTTCATGCCCACATTAATGCCTCCAAGTTTAGTATAGGGTGTGTGTTGGCTCAATGACACGAGTTGAATTTAGATTACCCGATATATTTCGCAAGCCGCCAATTGAATGACATAGAAATGAACTTTACCCACGACTAAGTGGGAAGGACTTGCCATGGTGTACACTGTAAAAAGGTTTAGGCATTACTTGTTGGTGAAAAAATTTGTCTACTTTGTAGATCACGAAGCTCTCCTCTATCTAGTCAATAAACCATGTATGACTGGATGCATCATGCAGTGGATGTTGATTCTTCTATAGTTTGATTTCACCATATTTATAGGGAAGGATGCACCCACTTTATGGCTAACCACATGTCTTGGATTCCAAATGGAAGGATGATCTTCCAGGTGTCCTGTTATTCCTTGTGGATCTAATTCCAGAATGGGCTCAAGAAATCGGTCACTTTTCAACCAATGGATTCCCTCAAGACAAGGCCCTCAATAAGGATAGGTCCATGAAGCTTACTAAGTATGCAACTCCATATCAATTGATCGCCAACCAACTCTACCAAATGGGGAAGGACATCATAATGTGCCACTATATCCGTGAGGATGAATTTATAGAGGTCTTGGATGAAGCCCATTCGGGCATCATAGGTGGTCATTTTGCTGGAGAGCTTACAACCCGCAAAGTACTGCAATCAAGATTAGGGTGGCCCATGCTCTTTGCAGATGCTGCTATTTGTTAAACATTGTGATGCTTGCCAGCAAGTCTCCATATCTAGCGGGGCTATAGGGACTCAAGCCTGATATATTATCATGGCCATAAATTATTCTATAAAGAGGTGACTACTTCGGCCCCATCTTCTTTATTCTTAATCCACTTATGTGCCCATGCCTTTTCCTTAGCTGTGGATAAAGCGACTATATGCTTCACAATATTAGGGTCAATATTGCATTAACCAATAAGGATATCTATTTCTGTGATCAAATATCTAAGCGCACTATCCACTGCATCATGTTTCACCTATATGGTGATGCACTCCTCCATGCAATGATCTTTGTCCTTCCTGCCAAAAAACCATTCTTTCTTGAGGAGTTTTTCTTTTGCCATTATTACATAGCTATCTAGCAAATACTTCATGGGCATCCACATTCTTGCTATCACCTCTTTTTTCTCAACCTTTGACTTTTGTGATAGTAACAAAGGACCTTCATAAGTAACCTCACCCTTCTCATATGCACGACACACTGCCACAACTTGCTCAAACACCTCATCAGTTCGAAAAATTATATTTGATTAGTCAGCATATTTATCTCTCACTACCTTGAAGCTTGTGAGAGATTCTTCCCGTTCTTGAGATCCCCTTGGTACAACTGCACTTAAACATGTATAAAAGTTGACTAATGTGTCTGCATCCACTTTTATGGCAGTTCTTTTCAAATGTGTTACTGAAGAACCAAGTGTCGTCTATAGACACCTCGCTTTCATTAGGATTTCTGATGTCGAGGTTATCTTATGTTTTGCAAAAATATCAATATTCAATCTTTCGGACTCAATCAAATGTTTTGTTGGATGTATAAAAATACATATTGTGGCCATATAAAAATTGAAGGAAAGAACCTTTGAAATTTGCTCTACAGTGAGACTTCTGAAGTCCCTTGCTTGTCTAGCAAGTTCATTACAGGCATATGCATAATGAAGGATGCGTCAATTTTACGAGCAAAAACCTATGAGCAGGTTTATACGAGCGTGTTTTTCAAGAGATTTTAAAAATAGTATTTCTTTGGGAAACATAGTTTTTACACTTTTATTTTCATTAGAACTAGATCCCTTTATCATAAAATTATACATACTAGTCACTCATTCATTTTTACATAACATAAATCTTCTTATTCATAGATATCCCTTTGTACCCTTGTTATTACCTTAAAAAAGTATTGAAAATAATTCATTTAAGAAACGTCCCTCATAATCACTCTCAATATAATAATATTATACATAAATAATTACTTATTAAACACATTTATATCATATGGCAATATCTTTCAAGTGTTTTTATAGTATTAATAACAAGATATTTATGGACATGTTTCTACAGAAGTTTAAATTACTATAAATAAGTATTAACTTGGGATTATATATCACTTTCATAAAATACATGTAATATTTAATACTATATATTCAAGGTTTTTCAAAATATAACCCCATAGATGTGCTCAAATGGGATTTTCCGATCAATTTGAGTGGCTGAATGACTATATTTAGACATTGGATGTGAAAGTTATGTCACTTTTAAAAGTGCTGTCCAAGGTAGTTTCGCCAGCGAAACTACCTTGAAAGACCTTGTTCAAAGGGGTTTCGCTGGCGAAACTACCTTGATGGCTTGCTTCAATGAGTTTTCTTTGGAGAAACCCTTTCATGAAGATAGGTTGAGAGAGGTTTTTCAATGTCACCCCCTATTAAGTAAAAAGTTGTAAGAAGGATCATAAGGGAATTTTCATAGAGAAGTCTACTCTACATGTGGGTTTCTTCAAAAGCCATCCCATTATGTTCTCACCATTCCCAAAGATTCACATAAATATTCGTGTATAAAATAGGCATTCCTATAATACTTTTCATATTTCTAAGTGAAACTATGTTTTCTTCTGATCCATTTTTGTCATATTTTTGCATAGTTGGAAGCTTTTTTTTTCCTTCGCTCGGACGCTCGGAAGATTTCGCTCGGAAAATGATCCTCCCCCATAATGCTGACCATCAATCGGCTCAAATTTACAATGTAGCAAGAAATTTATCTTTGCCTCTTTCAAAAATTTCTCAAAATTTTCCTCTTCACCCTATTCATGCAGAATTTGTTGAAGGCTTTGTGTGAAGAATTTGTTGAAAGTCTCCTCAAAATGGTGTCCAAATAGCCCCCCCTACAAACAAATGTTCGAATGCCTAGAGAGAATGATACATCCTAGACTCTCAGATGCTCACACTATGGACACATATCTAGATACTGTGGGGGTTAAAGGCCACTGTACCTTAACCCCAGTTATGTACAATACTCAAACACATATATATATATATATGGATGACATAGAAGATTAGGGTGTTCAGCACCCACAAAAGCTTGTGTGACTCTCTCTTCTGGCTCTCCCTCTCTCTCACCTTCTTCCATTCCACTTTCGTTGTTGAGATCTCTCCACTGGTATCAGAGCACCGGTTTTCTAGCTGAGGCCCGCGTGTGAGCCTAGAGCCCAAAGTCTACTGATACAACTTTGTGGAAAATCATATGAATCCATGATGTGGTCTTCAATGAGAAGAAGATGCATAAGACACCCATGAGGGATGTGGAAATGAGGAGAATCACTTTCCAGGATGTGAATCCACCCACATATGTTGATAGACGGCAAGCTGTCCATGCACTGAATGTGCAAGAAATGGTGCCACTAGGTACTCCCACATGTGCACCATCAAGGAAAGATGATGGATCATCTATTGGTGGCAATGATGAGCCAAATGTGGCTGATATGCAGGCGGGACAGCAAGCTAAAGTGCCCTTGGGAAGAACATCTAGAGTGTCTAGACCACCTAAGAGATTTGTTCCAAGGGTAGACTATATGATGCTTACTGATTGTGGGGAGCCTTCTTGCTATAGAGAGGCTATGATGCACGAGGATCAGCACAAGTGGGAGTATGCTATGCAATCAGAGATGAGCTCACTCATAAAGAATAAGACTTGGGAGTTGGTTTCTTTGCCACATGGAAAGAAAGCATTGCTATGTAAATGGGTGTACAAGATGAAGGTCAGAGGTGATGATGTGCCTAAGTACAAGGCCAGTTTGGTTTCTAAAGGGTTCAAGCAAGTGAAGGGTGTGGACTTTGATGAGATATTCTCTTCAGTTGTGAAGATGACCACACTTAGATGTGTACTTTTCAAATGTTGGTCCAAGAGGTCCTGGATGCAATAGTAGCCTAGAAACCAAAGTCTAGAAAACAAAGTTAGCCTCATGTGAGGCATTTGTTTCTTCTTCAACTTCTTCAAGATTGTCTTCAATTATCAAATCTTTTGTCTTTATCTTCAAGTAACAATCCTCTTCCTTATGATTCTTCCTGAGACAAAATCTGCATCCAATAGTGCCTTTGAAGTTCTTGTTGGTGAAGTTCATCTTCTTGTTCTTCATGAAATATGCTTCCCCTTCTTTACAAATGGTGCTGGTGCTCCTTTGCTTGATCTTCCTCTCCTCTTCCAAAAGCGAAGCTTCAATATCCACCAAGTTGGATGGCAAATTGGTAAGAGTGGTAACAATGTTTCATCTAGAAGACTCTTGAGTAAAACTACAATAGTAATGTCCATCCATATTAAACTTGATACTTGATAATTTTGTTAGCATGCTTTTCATGGTAGTCCAATGCGAAGAGAATGATTATCCCTATTTCAATTTTAGCTCAAAAAACTTAATTAGCAACTTATACTTAGAACACTTCCCTTGTGCACACCAATCGCAGTCACGTCAAGGGTGTACCCAAGCTTCATATGAATTCTTAAATCCATCAATGTGATGAATGTAGGAGTCACTCAATACCAAAACAATGATAGCAAGGGCCTTCTCATCTTTGACCAAAATAGAAGCTTCTCCTTCTCTAATTGTTAGCTTCTTCTCCTCACCATGAGGATGTCCATTTCACAAGCGATCAGTGGGAATGAGCCAAATTCTAAATCGAGCAACTGGGCAATGAAAAATGTCTATCTAAATTTGTTTCATGATAACCAATAAAAGACAAAAAATAATCCCATGCATTACCAAACATGGACAAGCATAGTTTTAACAATGGGAGAAAGCTCCAAGTTAAAAAAATTCACCCAAAAGCATTGAAAGGTGCTTACTTTCCATTGTGTTTAAGGAAAGATACACTTGGGATTGATAGTGCATCCTAGGTACAAAATCACTTGCACAACAATCTCCAAAAACTCTTCCACCAAAAGAAATCTCTACTATACATTTTGGTTTGATAGTGCATTGTAGGTACAGAATCACTAGCAATGATCTACAAAAATATTTTCACTAAAAGAAAGCACTTACTCTAGATCCCTTGCAATAAAAAAACAAAACTTTTTATTTATGCAAAATTTGGCCTTTTGGGCACTAGAATTGAGCTCAAAATGCCCAAAAACCCTAGAAACAATTATAGACATGGGTCCATTTCAACCCTTTGCAGAAGAAATGCATTGTACTTAGGCTAGAAACAAATAGACTTCTTCTCTAGAGGGGGTTTTGAGAAATTGCCAAAAGGTACCCATGTTTATAGCCATTTCTAGGGTTTTTGGGCCTTCTGAGCTCATTTCTGTGCCTAAAAGGCCAAACATGCATAGATCAAAAGTTTTGTTTTAATTGCATGGGACTTAGAGAGTATATGTGTATATATATTTACTTATTTATTCATTCATTCACTCACTCATTTATTTACTCATTCATTCATTTTAAATCTCATATGCAATCCTTGATATTCCAACCATGGGATATATGAAGAAATTGATAGACACTTTTTTGTATGGCACAAAATTATAGCATGATAGACCACCATTACTGAAATACATATGCAATCAAGCTAACCTCTTTTCCCATAAGGCTTGAGGGTTCAAACTCATCTAGTCATACTCAAAAGAGTGCTACTTTGACCATCTCTTACAATTTGGAAGACAAATATTTAACTGAGTAAATTTAGAGGTACATTATTTGAGTTCATCGTCAAGCAATTAATGGTGGGAAAGCTTCCTAACAATTGTCTAGAAATGGATTTGTATCATAGTAGATTGTGTTCAAGAACTATAATGTTTGATTAGAAGGAAGTTTGATAATCTATAGGATGCCTCTTATATCTACATTAGATATAAGAAGACTGATAATTTGTAGGATGCCTCTTATGTCTACATTAGACATTGTAGTACTCACACAAGAACTGGCTAGTCGATATGGGGATATAAATTTGTATTGCTTCTTATGTACTCTTAGCTATCCTATGCTATAGTTGGCCTGCTAGATACATTTTAGCAAAAATCCCAATAGCTACTACAAGATTATGTGAAAGTCCCTAGGGTATTATCATTCCAGCCAATCATGTGTTTCTTGATTACTATGAGGATGTGAACCAGAAGCGTGAACATCCATATTCCTTTTGGAGATGAGAGACCTTCCCTTTAGAGGGGAGCATTGTGCACCACCCATGAATTCACAGTGGGATCATTTCATCATGGAGTTGCATTATATGCATCAACTCTCTTGATGTATTTCTCCCAGTTTCCTAAATAGTGTATCAAAATAAATTTATGCATCAACTCTCTTGGATGCATTTTTCCATTTCCTACATATTGTATCAAAACAAATTTGAGCTAAAGGGGTTCATAATGTCACATAGCAATGTATAAGTGTTTTCAAAGGTTAGGATGTGTGATGTCAATTATGTTCCCCCTTGGTCGTGCTTGCCATGGCTCGTTCCCCCTTGCTCGTTGTTTGGGGTGCCTATTAGCAACATTCCATATGCCCTTCTTCATAACGATGAATTTCACCTTGGTTTGCCAAGTGTGAAAGCCTTCTCCTTCAAACTTATCAATCTTTTGAGTTGCCATGAGAGGGTCTTACCCACAAGTAGACAATGTCTACTCTCTTACAAGGGCTAGATCAGACAAAAAACTATGCAAAGAGACTAAAAAGGTGAAAAACCCCAAATGTTGAGTCGACCATTCAAGCATGAAGGACCAAAAACTGTCAAAAGTAGCTTGCAAGGACAAGAGCAACTCGGAGGGCTCAATTTTCACAGATGGAAGATCTATTAAAGGGTCTTTTTATGCAAAACTTAGGGACATATACCAAAGAGTATAGCTAGCTCATATGTAGGTCAAAGGGTTTGGTGAAATTTGATCTCTGCATGCCACATTGTGAAGAAATTTGCTGGGCAGAAAACATGGCAGTATGAGCTATTGTAAAATTTTGAGAAATTCTTCTAAGTGGGTGCACACCCTAGGGAGATGGTTCTAAAATTGCAAGGGCTCTGGCAACGGTCGTGTGTAGAGGGAGAATAGAGAACTGCAAGATTTGGAGAGAAAGAGGGAAAATGGGAGAGAAGGTGGAGGATGAAGGAAATGGTGAAGAAGGTAAGGACGTGGCTCAAGGAGGGTGAAGAGGCTCTGATACCAAATGTTAGAGTAGCAATGGAAGCATGATGGAGACAAAAATAGGAGAAAAGAGCTTGTTTATTCATGAGTAGAAGCCTCCTTAAGTAGGTAAGAAATACAATGTAATGAGACAACATGTAGAAGCCACCTAGCTCCTTGATTCTCTCAATTAGATCCAAGAATCTCTCAATCGCACCTACAAGAACCTTCTACCACCTAATCTAGTCACACCAACCACACACTCACACCAGCCACATGCTACCATGGTAGCTCATGACAACATGGCCTACATCTCCCTCCCCTCCTCCTCTCTCTACCTTCTTTTCTACCTCTCCCTCCTCCTCTCTTTATCTTTCTCTCTCTAGTCTCCTCTCTCTACCCTCTCTTTATATTTCTCTCCCTCTCCACTCTCCTTTCTCTCTCCCTTGTCTACTCTCCTCTCTCTCTGTCTACCTTCCTCTCTATCCCCTCTTACTCTCCTCTCTCTCTCTCTACCTTCCTCTCTTTACTTTATTTCTCTACTTTTTCTCTAGTTTCTTTAAAGTAAGAGGTGAAATTAAAAGTGAGGTAAATTTGAAAGTAAAATGAAATTTTGTATTCTTGACAAAGAATTACCTGTAAAAAGTCTTGAAATTGGAAAGTTAGGAAAGTAAGATTGGTTAATCTTCCTTGCTCTTGCTCTTGCTCTTGCTCTTGCTCTTCCTTGCTCTTACTTGATGAAATGAGAATGAATGAGAGGAGGGTATATATTTGTAAAAACTAGGGTTTATATTTTAGGGTTCCTTCCCTCCACTCCCCCATTGGTCACCCTCTTCCTCTCCCACTGATCCCTCCCCGATTGGATCCCCCTCCCTCATCCCACTCCCCATTTCCACTTGTCCCCCTCCCACTCCCCCATCCCATGCTGCTCTCCCTTCCCCTTGTCCCCATTCCCATTCCCCCTACCACTCTACTCTCCCCTCCCCCACTTCCATGCTCCTCTCCTCTCCCACCTTTGCCCAATTCCCCTCCCACAGTCCTCCCCCACTCCCCTCTCTCATGTTCCTCTTCCCCATTCCGTTCCTCACTCCCCCTCCTTTATCGTCCTTCTCCCTCCATCCTTCAACTCTCGCCTCCCTTATCCCCCTCCCCCTTCCTATCTCCCTCTTCTCCTTCCCCGACCCACTTCCCCACCATGTGCCTCCTCCTCCCCACCCACTTCCCTTAATCATTACAAATATGTATGTATTAACTTATATATATATATATATATATATATATATATACATATATCAAATATAATTATAATGTATCCTCTGTGTGTGTGTGTGTGTGTGTGTGTGTGTGTGTGTGTGTGTGTGTGTGTGTGTGTCCCTCCTCTTGCACACCTTACCCAAATTGAATGGATGAGTTACACTATATGCTTGTTTCCTATGGGTATGATACTTTGCATAGGCCTTCACCTTACTCAATTCAAGGCGATATTATACCCATTAAATATTATTTTCATGGTTGGGAATACATTTTGCTATTTTACCACACATCATGCATGAGGATTAATGAATATGCATCAATGTGCTTCTACCCTAAATGCTTGTCTTAACTTTTTTAAGGCCTGTGCAAAGTATCATACCCATCAAATATCATTTTCATGCTTTGGAATGCATGTTTCCTTTTTTTAAACCATGCATCATGCATAGTATTAAATAATATACATCGTTGTGCTCCTAGCTTATGTGCTTGTCTTTTATGTGTGTGATACTTTGCACAAGCCTTAATATTGTTCAACATGCTAGTCGTGCAAAGTATCGCATCCATTGGATAGTATTTGCATGGTTGGGAATGCATATGTTCTTTTTTAAACCATGCATCATGTAGCAAGTCCCCCAGACTCCAAGCAAGAATTTTTGAGTGAAAAAGAAACCTAACAAAACCTACCAAAATGAATCGAGTGCTTTGTATGCCCATTAGTGTAGACAGTGATTTGATCATGGTGTACATACACCTCATCAAAGTTTATGCCCACACCTACAAACTACAAGATTGACATAGATCTAAATAGTGATGGTATAAATATTCATGATAGGTGTTATTGCATTTGGAGGAGAATTAGGCCTTGTCTTAGTGCACATAATCCTTTGTGTACTGCACCTTGAGCTTATAAATTTTTAATAGGGTAAGGTCAAATCTATGGCTCCATGTTGTGTAATCAAACAAGACTTAGTATTCCTCTAGGTCACTAAGGGCTTAAGGACCATACCAATATTGTCTCATAAATAGGTGTATACATGCATTTTTTTCAAAAATCCGAGTTGCATGCACTGGGCCACATGTGTATAACGACAAGGACATATGCATTCCCAACCATGCAAATGATATTACATGGATGTCATACTTTGTAGAGGGATTAAAATAGGTAAGATGAAGGCATTAAAAAAGTATCATACCCATCAGAGACAAGCACATAAGTAGAGAAACTCAAATGCAGTACATAACCCAAATGGCATAAGAGTTTCATTCCATTCTGGCTCATGTGCCCCAACCTACAATGCCACAAAGAAGTGCTTGGCTGCTCGGTTATTGCAACAACATGATCAAATACCCCTGATACATGTAAGGGATACAAAGTCCCACACTTGGCACCCTTGGCCAAAAGCATAGAGCCCTTCTGGATTTTCCAACTCTGAAAGCCGAAAGTGGTGTGAAAACCAGCATCATCTAGCTGACCCACTGAATTAAAACTCTTGGTCAACTTAGGCACATGTCTCACATGTTTCAAAATAAATGCAGACCCATTTGCAAAAGAAAACTTTATAACACCTACTCCCACTATGTCACATGCATAGTCATTTGCAAGATGCACACAACCTGTCTTTCCACTGTCATAAGTGGAGAACCATTCCCTATGGGGAGTAACATGGAATGAAGCACCAGAATCCAAAATCCAATCCTAGGAATATGCATCATCTGAAGTGGTAAGCAACTCTGCAGATAAACTAGACATGAAGAGAACGTCATTGTCACTATCATGTGTGACTGCATTGATCTCCTCGATCTTCACTTTTCCTTTGTCCTCCCTTGGACTCTCTTCCTTTTGATTTGCACCCCAATTTGCATTCTTTTTCTTATCCTTTTGCTCTCTTTTCAGCTTGTAGCAATCCTTATTCATATGGCCCTTCTTGCCACAGTGGTAACACTCAATGTTTCGTTCCCTGGATTTGCTACAAGACTTCCCTCTTTCTTGGGACTTCCCCCTGAATTGTGATCTTCCCCTTTGCACATTTAAGGCTGCATCCTGCTTGTTGCCATCCATAGAATTCCGTCTAATCTCCTCGGCCAACAAGCTACCTGCAACATCATCAAACTTCAGTACTCCACTAGGTGCAAAGTTACTGATAGCTGTACAGAAGGTATCCCATGAGGATGGCAATGAACATAAGAGAAATATTACCTTAGTCTCTACATTAAAATTCATCTTCTGAGCGTGAAGCTGGCTGAAAATAATATTGAATTCATTCAAGTGAGAAGCAATGGAGACCCCTTCCTTCATCTGCAGCTCAAACAACCTCTTCATGAGGTAAACTTTATGAGGCAGTTTCCTTCTCATAAGTGGCACACAGTTTCTTCCACAAATCTTCTGTAGTTTGCTCATTTACTACTGTGAAATAAACTGACTCTACAAGATGAAGTCTAATAGTAGACTTTGCTAATGCATCCAACTCATTCCAATCATCCTCAGACATATTTGCAGGCTTAGCTTCAATCCCTGCCAAGGGTTTAATTTGCTTCTTTTGAATAAGCACATCCCTTATCTATTCTTTCCACAAAGAAAAGTTTGTCCCAACAAAATTTTTAATGCTGAAAAACTCCTTTTCAGAATGGAAGAGGATGCCATGATGCAAATAAAGCAAAATCCCAAATGCTAGTGCCTGCAAGAGAGAATCACACCAAATACCAGGTGTACCCAAATGTGTATGCCACAATAGACTGAAATATCACCAAAACTCAAAAGCATCAAAAGATGCAGCTGACTCATGTGCATGTACTATGCATCTATATAAGCAAATCTGGCCTAAAAGAAAATGCCAACTGCAATGGCAATCCAAAATGCCAATAACTGCCAAATGGCTCAAGCATAAACACTGTCCATGGGCATATGCATCAATAATATCTCATCCAAGAGAGCATAACACTATCAGTGCATCACCTACAATGTGTCAAAGCTGTCCCTCAGCATAAAATAGCATCCATGTGCAAAGCGTCCATAAAAATAGCATCCCACAAGGTAATTTGGGCCTACCAACGCACTCAATAAGGACTGCAATGCATCCAAATGGCCTATAAATCATCCATTGCAACCCAATGCACACCACGAATGAGCGCACACTGCTCAAACTGTAACCAGAGTGATCTGCATAAGGTATGCTCAAGAAATTATAGTCCCATGATAATGATCGCTACTAAAAATAGAACCTGAGATGCCTCAAAACATGGGCGCCGTTGCATAATCACACTCAGCAAGAAAATCTGCAAATATCTCTCTTCTGCCAAAACTCCAAAATCCCAACCGATGAGTGAGAAATGGGAGTCAACACTATCCACTGCCATGTGGCATAAATCTAAGGTTTCAAAACCTGAGAATGAAGAATGCATAACAGAGAGACGAAATCGAATACACAGAGATCTATAACTCTAAAAATCCTCCACCAAATCACACAAGAACTGATAGTAGGGATTTTTGGGCATCCGGAATGCAATGGGACAGACGGTTTTGGAAACCGTGGTCTCAATCACTGGGTCCAACACACGGACTGAAAAATGCTTTTGGAAACGGAGCTATTTGTAAACTCCACTAGAGTGTGAATGATGAGCAGCATAGAAGTTTTAGGACCTCCTGAGTCCACCGGAACTGACAGATCTACAAATGGTTGCTCCAAACTTGAGTTCCAACACCCGGGTACAAAAACGCAGAAACTGACATAGTGAGTAACAAATCCAATGAAATGATTCCAGATTCAAGAATTAAGGTGTTTCCAAGCTCCTGAAGTGAAGTGGACACCAAAAGCAAGCAATAGTTGCCTCTATAAGTCAATACGGAGTCTCTATCATCGAATAGAACAGGGAAAAGCTCAAAAAACTACTTTTTCTTTGAAAACACTTAACAGGCTCTCAAAACCACTTCGCAAAACCAAAGTGACTTTTCCAAAGGTTCCTCCAAGGTCTCTACACACTGGGATGCAAGTAAAGTCACCCACAAAGCTTCCCATAGAGATTCTCCTTCTTCCCACAGAGCTGTGAGCTTCCAAGCATTCACGCATGCTCAGCTAGATCACCCGGGCTCTGATACCAGTTGAGAGTGCTCTCAACAAAAGCAAGAACAGAAGAGGGAGAGAGAGAAACAGAGAGCCACATAAGTTTGGTGGGTGCAAAACACCCTAATCTTCTTTTTCATTCATTTATATATGTGTTTGAGTATTGTACATAACTGGGGTAAAGGCACAGTGACCTTTAACCCCCACAAGGTGTTCCCGCACGTCCGTGAGAGACTGTGACATGACAGACACATTCTTGACATCCCCTAAATGAGAACCAATACATAAACTTACTCCTGTATTATCATCGTCGTTAGAGTCAAGGGGGAGCCCACCTATTTTCCTCCAACGCCTATATTGGAAAGCAAAATATAACATTTGGTTGGAGATGTGGTACTTGACAACCACATTGTCCTTACATACATGGCATTGAAACAGATCACCCTTTTGTTCACGTGACCTGCTTCCCCAATTCACCCCAAGCAATTCCTCAAGGGCATTCTCATGTATGCACTTGCATGACCACATGGTTTTTGTTCTGTGCATTTGGATATTCTGAAAACAAGAAGCAAAAATGTGTAGAGGCATAAACCAAGACAACCTTACACGTTTGGAGCCAAATGTAAACTTCATGGCCATGCCCACATCCTTTGTAATCTTTTCCTTATATGATTGCACTGTTCTTGTGTCCACCATGCTGTAATCCATGTCTTCAATTTGTGCTGTTGCAATGCATTGAAGATGGCCATAGCCTGATGTCGTCCTTGGAGTAATGTACTTGGCATTATACTAATAGATATTTCTCTATTTCAAAGCATAGGACTTCTCTCCAGCATGCATTTGCCTTCCTAAATCCTCATGAATGGCAGTAAACTTACCTAAGAAGCACTCTACTGGTTCTCACTCCTCAAAGTCTAAAGGAAATACATCTGCTATGCACAAGTGCTATTTCAAAATATAATTTCAAACTAACTCATTACACTGGTGCTATTTCAAAATACAATTTCAAACTGACTCATTACACTTTGAAACCTTACACAAAATGCAGACTTAAAATGCGATGGTATTGTTGATTGATTGCTTGATGGAGGAAGGCGCATGTCCTTTCATTGGTACACCTAAAATACCTCACTAATCCCTTGACATTAGGAGACACTAATTGGGGGCCCTTTGGAGATCCCAATTCTCCCCTAATGCAAATGATATGAATGGTGTGATATTTTGAACAGGAATTAAAATTGAGTAGGATGAAGGACTATGTAAAATATCATACCCATTGGAGACAAGCAAATAGGGTAGGAGCACATCAACACATATTTGTTAACACACATGCATGATGCCTATTAAAAAACAAGGAGATATGAATTCCCGAATGTACAAATGATATACGATGGGTGAAATAATTTGAGTAAGATGAAGTCCTATGCAAAGCATCATACCCATCAAAGACAATCACATAGGGTAGGAGCACATCGATGCATAATTTTCAATATCCATGCATGATGTGTGGTTAAAAAAAAGAAGATATGCACTTGTGACCATGTAAATGCTATTTGATGTGTGTGATGATTTCAACAGGTCTTAAAGTGAGTAAGATGAATTCTTGTTTAAAGTATTATAACCATTAGAGATAAGCACATATGGTGGAAGCACATTGATGTATATTTTTAAATACTCAATCATGATGCATGGTAAAAAACAAGGAGATATGCATTTTCGACCATGTAAATGATATCTGATGGGTGTGATACTTTGTAGATGCTTTACATTGAGTAATATTAAAATCTATACAAACTACCTTACCCATCAAAGACAAGCACATAGGGTAAAAGGACACTCATGCATATTTTTTAACACTCAAGCTTGATGCATTGTGAAAAACAACGAGATATGCATTCCCAACCATGCAAATAATATCTTATGGGCATGATACTTTGAGTAGGGCTTAACGTAGGTAGATGAAGTCATGTGCAAAGTGTCATACCCATTAGAGACAAGCACATAGGAAGCACACTGATGCACATTTTTTAACACGCATCCATGATGCATGGTAGAAAACAAGGAGATATGCACTCTTGACCATGCAAATGATATGTTAGGGGTTACATACTTTGCATTAGCCTTAAATTAGGTGAGATAAAGGCTAGTGTTAAGTATGATACCCATTGGAGACAAGCACAATGTAGGGTAGTAGCACATCGATGCATAATTTTTTACATGCATGCATGATGCACGGTAAGGAAATGTGAATTCTTGACCATAGAAATGGTATATAATGGGGGTGATACATTGCACAAACCTTAAAATGAGTAAGATGAAGACCTATGAAAAGTACCATACCCATTGGAGACAAGTACATAGGATAGAAGCACACCAATGCATATTTTTAAGCATGCATGCATGGCCCATTCCCAACCTCTGAGTGATATTTTTCAAGTGAAGTAGAATCCCAACAAAACCCACCAAAACAATAATCCTCATGCATCATCACCATTTGAAACAGATAGGTACAAGCCACACATAGCCTTTGATTAACATTTTGGCCTTTTACCATAGCTATAAAACTAAAATTTTAAATGCTAGAATAAGCCGCACATAGCTAGCCGGTAAGAGTGCATCTCAAGCTTGATATATCTTGCCAAAATATCTTTTAAAACGTTTTTTTTTTCAAACAATCACCTTTGAAAGGATTGCCTAATTGGGATATCCTACTAACCTCATCCTTGAAAAACAATAGCCTCAAATGGGTGATCATGCTCTAAACTTGGTGAAGAAATTGAGCCATAACTTTATAAAATTATTGTGTGATATGCTACATGACTCCATTTGGATTTTCCAATCAAAAGATATAGGTTGTGAAAGTTTTATCTGAAAAGCTAGATAAAGCATGAGATGCACTCACAAAAGACACTTCAAAAGGAAAATTATTTTACCTAGAACAATATTCTACATAAAAAATTTCACGTTTCCAAGTGTCTTCTGTTACTGCATTTTAGTCTTTTAGAAGATCATTAAAAATGAATTTTTAATGCTAGAACAGGCCGCACTAACACAACCTGTTCTAGTACAAAAATTTGATAACCTATATCTTTTGATTGGAAAATATAAGTGGGGCCTTAGTTCATATTAAATCAAATGGAAAGACATGATTTACACAGATATAATATTTGTTTCAACATTTAATAAAGCTACATGTATCAAAATAAGAATTTTATAAAGTTATGGCTGATTTTCTCCATCAGGTTGAGAGCACGATCGACCGTTTTAGGCTACTGTTTTACAAGGGTGAGGTTAGTAGGGTAGAAAAATTAAGAACTCCTTTTCAAATGGGGTCTTTGAAAATTTTTTCTTTTTTAAAGCTATATTAGCAAGTTGCATCAAGCTTCACATGCACTCTTACAAACTAGCTATGTGTAGGAATGGAGAAATGCCCCATTTGAGAATGTTACCAAGGTTTGCAAGAATGAGCTTTGAAAATTTCCGCAAAGTGACCATGCCTTGCAAGGCAAGATTCTAGCATTGGAGGCTTAGTTGGGTTTGTGGGATACAAGAGCTTTTCATTGGGGCTCTTAGTTTGTTTTACAAGATGAATTTAGTGTGTTTGTTCCTACCACAAATCTTTTTGAGGCTAGGCATGAAAGCATGAATGAAGTGTGGGAGATAAGGGCTAAATTTCACTATTTGAGGCTATAGGGGAAGATTTTTTGCCCTTGGCAATTCTTCAGAGTGTGAAATATAATGCATACTGAAAGGACTTAGATTTGGATGTGGTCATAGGATGGCTAACATGGTAGAACACTTTTATAGTAGAGGTGTTGGGTCACTTTAAGGAAGCAATTGGTTGAATTGAAAAAGGCTTCAATGCAAGAGATCGGTGTGACCTCATGAAAAATGGAGCACTCATGTGACAATACACATAGTGTTTGCGAAAAAATGTCATGTGTGACTTGCAAATCAACATAAGGCCCTAAAGGAAGAAAGCCATAGACCGATATATGTGACAGTCACTGTGACCAAGTAGCACGCACCACATGCTCAAGCTAAAGGAGGAAACCTGACTATGTAACAAGGATAGAATCATTCTTTATGGTGTATTGGAGTCTATTTTCATTTGGGTTCTTGGTAAACCAACGTTGTCGACCCACCTTGTTCTAGTGCATGCAACTAGGGTTTTTCAATAAAAAGTGCATGCATAAACTATTTACGGGACAATATTTGGTAGAGTGCTTCGTCTCATGGTTCCATAGAGGCATACCAAGTCTTGTTCCATTATAAGACATAGAGCCATGGGCCTTACCCTATCAATGAAATTTTAACATGGGAAGGGATTTATAAGGTTAATTTGGGACACTCAAGCTAGATTCAACACTCTAAAATATTAAGCGAGCTTGAGGGAACCTAGATCTGAACATCAACATATGGAACTTGAAACACAATTTGAGACCTAGATTTGGAATACTAAACTCAAGCACTTGCATTTGGGACAATTTCAACCCTAGATCTGGGACATTGCAATCCAAAACTTGAGCTTAGAACTTAGTTTGAATTTTTTCAACTCAAGACAATGAAACCCGGATTCGAAGTTGGGAGCAATTCTGAAATGTGTATCACCGAAATATGAAATTAGAACACTAAGTCTCAGATCTTGGAGTTAGGAACTTGGATACATGACATTGAAATCTAGAACTTGGATACATGAGATTCAAATTTAATATTCGAGTCAAGAACAATCTTTGAGTCTATTGTGTGCTCATGCCTTCTAAGCTAGGCTAAGAACATGGCCTTTATGGGTAAGTATTTGTGCAAAAAAGAGCCCGTGGTTGCCAATTGTCATGTATTTGAGACTATCTTTATACAATTGATGGACCACTCTACAAATTGTGGAAACTTGTGCCTAACATGTACATAGGTTGGTTAGATGAACCCCATGTGTTTCTCAATCTCAATCAATCTTGGTGCGTGATTTTTCCGGGGTCTTCACTCCCCCTAGAATCCCACTTCCACTCCCAGATAGTGAGATCTAGTTGCATGAGTGTAATAAATTGCCTAGTGTGTGGGTTAAGTGGTATGAAAACTATGATTACCCTTGTTTCGTAGCACATATGTAGGTCCCCTAGTACTCTACAGTGATATGTGTGTAGTAGTATTCAAATTTGGTGCATTTGGGAGACCCTTTTCATTATTGGTGTAGAGCATCTTGCAAGTGGTAGCCAATGATTTCCTTATGCATTGTTGTAGGGGGGATTTCAAAATCCATTGGGCCCCACCTTTGAAACCATGATCTTATATATAGAATCCGTCCTCTTTAGAGTATCTTTCTCTTGGTAGTCTTTGGGAGCATGGACCTTGTCTCCTAAGAAAGTCTCAAGGGTATTGGGCATGTTTCTTGTTATGTACCAAAATACCCTCTCCAATGCATCTATTTCTAATGGCCTACTCCTTGTCTCTAGCATAAAAATAGAGTGTAGGATAGTGGTCTTCACCTACATAATACATATATCTTCTTAGAGATTTTTTTTATAATTTTTCCAACGTTATACTTGGTGTTTTTGGAGGTGATCTCGCACTATATTTCTACTCCATGAGATAGGACTTGTTTAACTAATGTGCTAAATAGATAGGATTTGTAGTTCCATTTGTGAATATCAAAAACATAAAAGTTGGTCCAACTTGTGGATTTCTTCCATCCATGGTTTGCTAGAACTTTAATGCCTATGCCATTGAATACTAGATACGTGATATATAGTAGGTCCATGGATTTGTTTTGTTTCAACCATGGGGAAATTAGTCTATTAAAAAAAAACCATGTAACATCTGCTAGCAAGCACATATTTAAAATATGCCTATATTTAAATTTTACAATTTTTTTCTATAATTGTTTTCTTCTCCTTATGTTTGCATGATGCAATTTTCATTTTAACGTCCCCTTTGTACATGTATATACTATAATTCTATTCTATGAGTATTTACCCCACCCCCCCATTTGTAAGTGACCTTAGGTCCCCCAAATTAAAAATTCTACTTACATTAATGAACATGCTATGTTACATGTTGTATAGATGACCACCCTTGGGATTCGACGAATTGTCTTTGTTTTAACAACATTAACTTCATTGTATAGAGTGACCAACATTGCCCTTGTTTTTCTAACATCAACAAGTAGCCTGGTCTTTGGTAGAATTGAGTATTTCCCTAAAGTGGACCTCTCCAATCCCTTATCCCATGCAAACATCATGACCATGAGATCCATTATGTCTATGTAGAGACCAAATAGAGCAATTGAGATTGGATAGCCTTCTTTGACCCCCACATCACTGAGGAAGGGTTTTAACATTCTCTTATACATCTTAAGCTATGATCTTAGGTTGATATCTCACCTTCTCATAAGGTGCTCCACTACTAGTCACTATTCTAAGGGAGCCTCAAGATTCTCCATTCATGTCCACAGGCTTTTACAAGGGATTGTCCCAAAGTATCTCTTTCATTATTTTGTCATTAAGGTAACTCCATGCCAAAGCCGCCACCACAAAATCACCTGGTGACTTTGAAAATTGAGGGTCTTGAAAGTTGAAATTCTTGAAGGGGGTCGACTTTTAAAATCTATTTGCAAATTAAAAAATGATGGGCCTTCAAAGTCAAAAGTCTTGAGGTTCTGGGTGTTGAATTTTAAACTTTCTTGATGAGTTTGAAATCATGGGACTTCAAATTTGGAAGCCTTAGTTCAAACCGGTTTTGTCCAAAAGGATAGGTTTTCTCAAGTGCATTGTGGGACTTGAACTCAAGATCTCTTGTGCATGGGCTAAGGGACTTACCCCACTAGGCTACACAAGCCTGCATGAGACATGAGGTGAAGATGTCCATTATCAAAGATTTGGAGCCTTTAAAGAGTCCCCAATTAGTATTTCCTAGTATTTAGGGATTTGGGAGAGATCTAATGGGAGTCTATAAGTTGCATTGCTCAATTAGAACTTTCAAACAACATGGTAAATACTCGCATCGAAAGACTAACTGCCAAGTGAATAGAAGGCATATTTGTGTAATGCAAGCTATTGAGTCATCAGCAAGATAACATTAGTGGAAATTTTTTACGTTCTAGATGTTTTGATTTTTTATTGGAATAACTTAATGCTAGATGATGGACCTCTTCATGGGACGGAGTTATGGGTAATTGTTGTTTGAAAAGTGCCTACTCTAACAACAAAGAATGCCACAAAAGTAGAGGTGGGTGCCTATGATGAGATGAATGCGAAAGTTACTAAAAACTTTGTGGCATGTTTAAAGAATACAGTGTTTGCCCAAGTGATGCATTTGACACCAGGATTGGATGTATGGAGTACGTTGATGTCCAATGTGATGTTCATCTATAAGGGCAAGGTATTGGTCACACATTTCAATTTGAAGAGACAATTATGCACTATATGAATAGATGAAATTCATGAAGGATAGATTGAGAGTGTATTTTGAAATGAAAGACTTGGAGTTTCTTGAATGGATACTCAAGAGTTTGCCTATTGATCTAAGAGTAGGATCAGAGAAAAGGATTAGAAAAAGACCATGCTAAAGGGATAGTGTGTAAAAGATGCATCATGTGCAATTCAAAGGCAAGAAGCCTCAATAGAATGCACAACAAGGTGGGAGTTCTTGGCCCAAGCCTAGATCGATAACAAAGACAACATTCTTATGCCAAGCAGAAGACATCTACAAAGAGCAAAATCAATTGTTATGATTATGGCAAGCTAGGACACTTTGTCTGAGAGTGTTAAGTAAGTCAAAGGCTAGGTGTGGCAACAATGGCAAGCAACAGCACAAAGAGTCTTCTCTCGAGGGTCAGGCCCCTAGAGCCAAGAGACCATTGGACTTAATGTGCAATGACACCGCTAGATACATGACCAATACACCATTACACAATGGTAGGAAATAGTCTATCACATTTGTTGAGGGCTACACTAAAAAAGTATTTATCTACACCCCATGAAGAAAAGGTACAAACTTCTTGATAAGTTTATCGAGTTCAAGACTTTGATAGAAACTCAATCTAGTTGTTGAATCAAATGCCTTCATTCGACAATGGGGGATAAGATGTCTCCTAAGTGTTTATTGGGTATTGCAAACAATGGAGAATGCATAGTTTTCTTGGCAAATACACAACAAAATGGAGTACCGATTTAAAGAAAGAACTACACCATTGTTGATTGTGCAAGGAGCTTGATGCAAACCAAGGGCATGCCTGGCAATCTATTTGGTAAGCAAAACCCCTACTAATGCTTTATGTGATATGACACCAAAGGAAGCATGGATTGGCACCATGGTTACATACACGACAAATTCCAAGGAAAAGAGTGCGGTTGATTATGCCCTCATTAATGAGAATGACCTATTACAAATCACAAGCTTTCTCTACTACAATTGACACTTTTCTCCAAGCCTTTTCATGCAAGTCATGATTCCTTATAGCTCACTTTCTCCTATGGCAACGCTTTGGCATTGATGTATCGAAGACAGCTCAGAACTCAAATATGCTCAAGACACTATTTTGGAGCAAAATTGAAGAGTTCGAAGGTGATTTAAACAAGTATTAAGAAGCAAGTTTAGGTACACATCTCGATCAAATGCATGCATTGGGTACGAGGGTGGAGGATGAAGATAGTTACAATAATGTAGAGAGCTTGGAATTTAAAAGAGTGTAGAACGTCAGTCTGAAGCAATGGAGAACTAGCTCATGCAATAAAACATGAAGAGAAGGCGAAGAAAGAGCAAAGTCGTGTCCGAATATATTGTGGAAAAGGTCAGTTAGCAAAGCAATGCTACAAGAAGACCTGCAGAGAAATAAAAGCATGCTTGGTTGAAGAAGAGCTGATAGCTGAAGATTTTGCAGGCTTGGTTGTTGCAAACAAATCTCTGGATGACAGAGATCACACTCTTTAAAGTTTTCAAAATATTTTACAAATTTTTCTGTCGACCTTGATCTTTATTGTCGAACTTGCCCTGTGTGGGTGCTCAAATCCATTGGCCTTGCCCTCTGTGGGTGGTCAGATTTCATGTTTTCGAGGTTTTCCCTGTGTGGGTAGCTTCAGAGAGATTGTCTTTTATCTTGCTGTTTGCGAGAGGTTTCTTTTTACTATTGTTGATGCTAGGGCTTTGCTCTGTGGTGGGTAGCTCAGTAGCGACATGATCTATATTCCCCTATGCGATCTAAGGACGGGATTGTTAAGTTTAGAGGTGGCCATGGATTCACAACGTGGCAATATGAGATACAGGCAAGGTCGTGGGAGATCAACATGCTTGAAGAGGTTTCGGATTCATAGGGAAGGCGCTCACGAGTTCCGATGCAGCCCTTCTTCTCAGCTATATGTGTGGACTCATATGTCAGTGTCTTCAACGATAATCGAGCCGTACGTGCGACCACGATAGCCATAATGTTAGAGAGTCATGTGCCGACAATGTTAGTTGATAGGTGGTCGAGCGTCTAGCATATAGTTTATGCTTTGATGTACGCACCTGTCAACAAGTTTTGTAATCGAGCAACAAGCCCCGTCAATTTTAGCTTGATAATATAGTGCGTTTTACTTTCCATTGGCCGAATCTGTACTTTGTGGATATTTGCTGTTTTGATATATTAGAAATGAAATGCATAAAATGTATGAATACCATCATCCATCTAATTTCAAAAACTTAGAGATTTCAATGCACAAAACTTTGTAGACAAAATTCTGTGCTTGGAAGGGAGAATGGACACCAACAAAATATTCGCAATAAAAACGATGGAATGGGCAAAGAATTTGGCGGGAGCAAAGATCCAAACCAAATACTTGATTCTACCTTTGCTTTGCTCAGCACTTGTACTCAAGTTGCGTAAGGAGTGTTCATAGACATACGGCCATTTAATAGAAATGCAATGAACATAAAAGTAAGAGCCATGACATTACACTCAATTTCAAAACGTAAGAGATTTCAATGTACGCTACTTCATAGACGTGTTGAGGAAGTATATTTCTTAGATTCAACTAACATGAAATTTCGTTTGCAGAGAAATGGAGACCAAAAACAGTATTAGCAATAAAAGTCCATGGAATGGACAACAGCTTCTGACCTGAGCAATGAGGATTGTCAAAACCAACCCCAAATACCTGGCTCTACTCTTGCTTTGTTCAGCACTCGTCCTCTCATCTCCTTATTTTAGGTATTGATTAATCATGTATGCCAGGACAGTTCTATACTGTATCTGAAAACTTGAAAATAAGTGGGGAGCAATTATACCCTGACATCTTAAGAGTTCAGTCATTCCCTCCCAGTTTGGCCTGGCTACACAAGATAAGCTTTGTGAGGCGCTGCAGAATTACCAGGTTCCTTTAAGACCAGTTTCCCAGCAACTCGCACCAGCAGAGATTGCAAGAAACATTGCGCTCCATACTAGTGAGTATCATGAGAGAGCAGCTCTTAGTTCTTGGGTCAGATGTCTCAAGGCAGCGAGTCCCTCTTCTGGCAATGAAGCATCACCAAGAAGCTTCACCATAGCACTGCCCACTATGATACCATCTGCTCCCCATTTAGCAATCTGCAATTTTTAACAAGATACAATATTAGTCCAACAATTGCTAGCCAAATGTCTATATTGAAAAGAAGGGAGAAAGTAAGAGCCGGAAGACTATAATAATCACTGGAGAATTCCCTTAAAATTGGAGTATGACAACCTGAACTGCGTGTTCTGGCTTTGAGATCCCAAAACCCACAGCAACTGGTTTTTTGGTCACCTGTACAAAACATACAGCATATCGCACGTAACAAAGCACAAAGTATGATCAAAACCCAGGTGCCATTTGTGAATACAGCATATCGCACGTGAGAATCAAGTTGCTAAAGCCTGTTAATCAAAATTCCTTTCCAGATTTGAAGAGCATATGTACCCAGAAAACAATGTGATTGTCTTTGGGATGCTATACAAAAATAGGAGGCAGCACCTTTTTTAGCTCTTGTAAAAGGAATTCGACTCGTGTTTCAACTGATGACCGAGCTCCAGTCACACCTGTCAAACTGACCTGCCCAAGATGTTGTGCACCCAACTCATGAATACAATGGTTATTGAGAATCGTAAGCATATCAGCAAAGTTAAATGCAGTTGGCTTGTTTATGAAACAATAAGCCCATCAACTAACAATCCAAGAGGGTACAAGGGATACAACTAAAAGTTAGTGCTAAAGCATAGGCAGCCCAGAATCAGAGTACAGGAAATTAGTCAGACTTAAATATTTGTACTGCTCCGACAGCCTTTACGTCCTGCTAGACTAAATTGGAATCAGAATTCGAGTGCTCATAAAAGTCCCAGCATTTAACCATATGATTGTCTAAAAATTTATAAAAATATCTTGCTATTATACCTCAACCCTATTCTTGGAACCATTATAAGACGATCAACACGTGGCTCCATACAAACTTGCAAGTTGCTACAATGGATGCCTCCTGCTCAGTGCGACAGCCTCAGGAGTAGGTTGAAGCTATGGCTGGGCAGCAACCTGCGCTTTCTCAATCTCTTAGTGTCAAGATCCTATCATGAAGGGCGGGCTCAAGAAGGAATACTAGGGGCTGGGAAGACTTGGAAATATGCAAGGTTCATAAAGCATGACTAGAATGCCTTTATGGTGTATCATGATGGGATCAAGCTACAGTACCATTTCCAAATCTGTGAGACACAGTGGCACCTTCTTTTTAAATGTCTAGGGCCACTTAAACAAAATCCACATAAAGGTGACTCCAGCCGCACCTGCTCCTAAACTGCTCCGCCCCCGCCTCGTCTCCTCCTCCCGCCCTCTTCCTCCGCCTTCTGCCATCTCCTCCGCTCCCAGCCCCTTCTCCACCTCCTGCATCTCTGCCCCCCCACCACCTCTTCCTCCACCCCCCGCCGCCTCCTCTTCTGCCCCCCGCCTCCTTCCCTTCTCCGCCTCCCGCCCTCTCTGCTTCCCGCCTTCTCTCCCTCCACCTCCCACCATCTCCTCTCCCACCACCCCCCGCTTCTGCTCTTGCCCCTCCGCCTCATCCCGCCCTCCTCTCCTACGCCTCCACCCCGCCTCCGTTCCACCTCTGCCCCGCCTCTCTTCTGCCTCCTCCCACCGCCTTCCCACCTCTATCCCGCCTCCCTTACCTCCCATCCGCCCTTCTTCTGCCCCTTCTTTGCCTCTCCCCTTCTAGCCTTTCTCTTCCCCTCCCTTTCTTCTTCACCCATCCGCCCCCCCTCCCTTTGCTGGTGATGCTGTGCATAGGCCACGGGCTCCTCTAGCTTCGTGGGAAGCCTTTTAGTGCTGCCCATGGGGCCCGTGTACGGTGTAAACTTGCCTCTTCCAGGCGGTGTTTCTTGGGAAGCAGCCCGAGCTGCTCCTAGCCCGTAGAGGAGCTTCGTGCGAAGCCTTTTAGTGCTGCCCATGGGGCCCATGTACGGTGTAAACTTGCCTCTTCCAGGCAGTGTTTCTTGGGAAGCAGCCCGAGCTGCTCCTAGCCCGTCATTGGGCCGGTACCGGACCTCATGAGCGCTCGGAGCAGCTGCAATCCAGCCCCTTTCTTTTTCCTTTTCTGAGTTTTCGCCCTCCCTTTCTTGCAGCAGCAGACAGTTTTGTGCTTTGTCTCGGAAAAAGAAACCTTGGTGGTGACCCTTGGTCTGGTTAGAGCGGCTCTATGGCAGCACCCTCGAATCCCACAACCGTTAAGGTCATTCTTTCTCCAGCCAACAAGCAACAGGTGCAGCATGCAGTTCAGTCCCTCCAGAGCTTGGCACTAGAGGGCGACCACATTCAGGATGTCACCATCTACGGAAGAGGCATCTTCCTCATCCAGCTGAGCCCCCCCGCTATCGCCTTGCCACTTGTGGAGTAGAGCCCCATCCTCGGCCCTCATTTGGTGTACCTCTTCCCTTGGTACCACGGCTTTACAGAAAAGGACATGGACATGACACACCATGTTTCCCGTTTCCCGATTACGCTCCACTTCCCGAGGCTCCCAAAGGAATACAAAGCCATCTCCCCTTCATTGGTAGAGCGTTTGGCACAATGCTAGAGTCCCTGCCAGATTCTGCAACATCAGTGGTAGCAGACGACGGGGTCCCCAAGATCAAACTGGTGGTTGAGAGCCCAGAGTCCCTCCCAGAGTTGATCCTTCTCGAGACCCTTGAGGGGGGTACACTTCATCAACGAGTGAAGATTTCTGGGTTACCAAGCCAGTGTCTTCATTGAAGGCAAATGGGTCATTTAGCTAGAGACTGCCCTCACGGCCAAGGCCGACGGGCTCCTCCCCCCCCCACCCCCGTAGGGTAGGCAGAGTCAACAAGCCAGGGCCTAGCGCCCCCTTGGACAAGAGCAACAGGAGTCTCAGACCCTCTAGGTGACCTTTTCAAAGGGGGATTGGACCCAAGTGAAAAAGAAAAAGAAACCAAGCAAACTGGCTCGAAAGCGCTGAAGGAAACGGGCTAGACGCAGGGGGGGGGGGGGGGGAGAGAGAGAGAGAGAGAGAGAGAGAGAGAGAGAGAGAGAGAGGCACCCGCAAAGGAGTAGCTGCAGGAGCCCTTAGTTGGAGACCCCCCCCCAGCGGCATGGGCCACTATCCAGCCAGTCGATCCTCCCATGATGGAGGTCCAACATCCGCAATCACCCATCCATCCGTCAGCAGCGAGCCTCAAGAGTTCCTGACGTTGCGATGGCAGAAGTTGCGAAGGTTAGCCCGGCAACGGTTGAGGAGGAGGGGATCAAGAGCCTCAACAAGCCTAATCAACAAGGTGGGCCTACGGTCGCCCCTACTCCTCCCCTCCCCACTCCCCCCCGGATCCCTCTCCCTCTCCACTCCCTCCCCTTCTCCTCCCGAGCTCCCCCCACCTGCTATAGCCATCCTCACCATCCGCCCCCTCCCTCTGCCTCCACCCCCCCCTCCCCCTCCGTAGCAACTTCTTCAACCTCCCCTCCCTCCCACCCCCCCCCTTGGACCTGCCTCAACTTCCCTGCCATCAGGCAAGGGTAAGACAACGCCCCCGTCCATTTCCTCATCTCAGCATCATGTCCCCTCCCTCCATTCAGGGGGGGATCCAGAGTGAAGGGGCTAGTCCTCTCGATCAGTAGCTCCCAAAATCGAACCTAGGCGCCCTCTACCGCGAGACTTTTGAAGATCGGGACCCTAGAATTACCTAGAGATTCCAGACTCTTACCCTCTGTCCCTAGAGGTAACACTTATGATCTTGCAGCCACGAAAAGGGGATTCGATCAACGTAGTGGACTCCTAGACGCACTCAGTTTGGAGATTCCAATTCGCCTCCACAAGGTTGGAGAAGTGGTCCCCATTGGTATTTGATGCTATGTTGGGGCATTAGATTTCACAGATGATGGGCGAATGGGTGGGGCCACAAGGACATGACCTTTGGCACGCCCATGGTGCTGAAGTGAATTTTCAGTTGAGCTTCACACGAGAGAAGCCGATGTATGGTTTGGCAGTGGGGTTATCAGATTGCTGCCGGTGGCAAAGATTGATCAGACATAATACTGGACACTTCAAAAGTGTGCTCATTTGTTCGGGGTGGAAGTCTCCTTCATGATGAAGTGGGCACGGAACATTGGCATAGAGCTGGTGTCCACTCTAGTATGCCGACGTATGGACACAGACTACTCGCCCTCCAAACCCCCGGCAAAGTCACAAAAGGCAATTTTTTTGGAACAGGCACCCACTCACAAGAGAGCCTTGTTTTCTTCTCACTCGTCCTCATGAGCTGGACCATAGTGAGTTGGAACGTGCGCGGGCTCCACGATCGAGCTCGTAGTCAATTGCAATACCTGATCCTTCGGCAGGAGTTGCAGAGGGCAGTGGTTGGGCAGGCAATGGACTTCCTCTTGATACAGGAGCATATGTTCTTAGCATCAGACATCAAACGGCGACACCGCCTCCTTCCGGGGAGAGGCCCGAAGGTGTGGTCCCCTGCCGTAGGACGGAGCGAAGGGGTCTGCATCTCGGTCTCACAGGCGGTGGCCCCAGAGGTCTATGATCCGAGTGAGCTTATCCCGGGCAGTTTGGATGGCAGTCAAGATGGGAGAGTCCACTGTTGGGATCCTCAATGTGTATGCCCCAACATGCAAACAGCACCATCCGGCCTTTTGGAGGAGGCTGACAGAGTGTCTTCCAGATGTCGACTCCTAGATCGTTGGAGAAGATTTCAACAACTTGGAGTTTGGGAAGGACAAGCAAGGCGGTGCCTCATTCTCTGAGATGCTAGCAACAGAGCGGAGCACCTGAGAGCAGTTCATCTTCACGATCAGTGGGTGGCCAGAGCCAGAGTTCAACAGGATACCTGGCAGCCTCCCGGCCAGATGAGACATGATGGACTGCTTGAGAGGCCGGATCACTTCTACGTTGGGGACCGAGCACTCCATAGAGGCGGCTCTACCGGGATTCTAGCAGGCACCACGATGTCAAACCACTCTTCAGCAGTACTCTACCTAGAGCAACCCCACTGGGGTCTTCCCGAGATCTTCGACACAGGCCCCCTTCCTCAATCCCTGAGCAAGGGGTGGATTTGTTTGATCCCGAAAGGGGGAGATAGGTCAGACATTCAGCAGTGGAGACTGATCACCCTACTTGATACCGCATACAAGATACTCACCAAGGTCTTAAGTTTGCGGTTACGGCCTCATCTCACCGACATCATCCATGACACACAGACCGGCTTTGTTCAGGAGTGCAGCATCCTGGACAACATTTTCACGTTCTGGGAGGCAGTGGATTGGGCCAGGGAGAAGTCACAGCCTTTGGCCATCCTTCTCTTGGATATTGAGAAGGCTTACGACAGGGTGGAGTGGTCTTTCTCAGAGAGAGTATAGAGGAGTCTCTGCGCTTTATGCAGGGAGCTCTAGTCAGATGAGTCGGTGGACACACGGGCGAGGCCTTTCCTCTCTCGCTTGGCCTATCGGGGCTGTCCCCTAGCTCCCTTTCTTTTCCTATTTGTAGCAGAGGCATTGGTCTACTACTTGAGATCGTAGGTGGCAGGCCTCACAGGGTTGAGGCTCCCAATCAGACAGGAGAAGCTGCTAGACTCGGAGTTTGCAGATGACACAGCCTTGTACGTAGAGGCCACCACGATGAGCTTGGAGAGTCAGGGGAGCCCTGGCTATCTACTGCAAGGCCTCGGGTGCACAGATCAACTGGACAAAATCCATCGGTTTCTTGACAAGCTCTGAGGAAACACAGGAGATTCGAGAGTGGGGAAGTGACTTTGGCTTCCGCTGAATACCGCAGGGCCAGACAGCGAGATACCTCGAATGCCAGGTGGGTATTGATATTACAGCAAATTGTTTGTATAGTCCCCCCACCTGGCTGTTAGCCCCTATACCAGCGATTCCCTAGGCAATGAGCTAGATTTCTCTGGAACAGGCTGGTTTTCTTCTTTCAGCCTTTATTCGGTTTTTTACATACTAAGCACCTTCGGGGCTGCTGTTTTGTATGAAGTTTTCCAAGCATTAATAGAAGGTTCCTTTCTTTGCAAAAAATTAAAAAAAACTCGACATAAAGGAATAAAGATCCCCTGGCGTAGTACCTGGATTACCAAATGAGAGAGGAAACCTTATTCTTCATCAATTTGATGTATTTTCCCACTCGTTCTATTGACAAACTCGCTGAAGATTTTCCTTACCTCTAAATTGATCTAATGGACAAGAGCAGGCAGGAGTAATGCACCTTAGAAGCCTTAAACTATGATTGATAAGGTCATTGAGAGACCTTGTTATCAATCTTAAGAACTCACATTAATGTACTCAAAAATAAACTTAGAGCCGATCTTCACTTATATCCAAAATAAAGTAACTTGGGATGACAATCTGTTTGGGTTGTTCCCTATTGGGGTGTGATCCTGGTTAACTTGCTGGTTGAACTGGGTATGTAAGAACATGTTGCTTACTTTCTCCTTCATGCAAACAAGCTCGTGCATTTTCCATGCCTCCATCCCAGCTTAGAAGCTCAATTCGCCTGGCACTACCCCACAATAATGTTCACCATTCAAGTACCAAACAGCTCCATTCATATCTGCATGAAATTACCAGCCCTAAACTATTGTCACAGGCTCACACACGCGGAAACTCATTAACCATTCCAAGGATTGTTGTTTCTACATCTCCATGTTTCAGCCAATGACACTGCCACAAGAATATGTAATCTACTGTGTGGATGGTAGCCAATCATCTTGGGATTTCAAAAGCAACAACCAAGACCTTTTCGTATGTACGACCACCCACTCAGAACCATCACCCTCCTACTTCACACTCACAAGAGGTTAGGTTCAGAAAGCCTACACCTATGATTATGCTAGACTAAATGCAAAATGGAGCTGGGAATGAGTCTACTCTGCTTTTGATTCAAGAGAAACATGTTGCCTACACAAGTCATTTTTGTCTGCTCAAGCAACCATATTATTGGCTATGCCAGTCAATTACATAACCAAGTAGCTTTAAAAGCCACTCAAAAACATGTGATGAACGGCAGGCGCAATACACATGCAGCCATCTAAAGAGAATTATTATCAGTGAAAATACTTCCCTTGAAAAGCTAACTTCCTTGTCTAAAAGATAGCAGTTCATCTTTTCAAGTAAACTGAATTGTCTTTCTACATAAGGAGACATACATTCGAGTGTGAAAGAATATGTGCATGCATGCTTCAAACACTAAACCCATTCAAACAAATTGCACACCAACGATATCATCCGGACAACTCAAGCCAATCTTACAAATTCAGATTTTTGTTTTTCTAGAGTCCGAAATTATACAAAGAAAAACGAAAGAGAAGAAACATGAGGTAACAAAAGTTTTGAAAAAAAAAAGGTAGACATAGTTCGAAAGAAAAGCAATGCTTATGTCATCATCAGTGCCCAGGCATAAGCAACTATTCTGGGTTTTTGAAAACCCACGAAGTCTCTTGGGCAAACCTAGTGCTTACTAAATAGGGCCTCCCACTGAGAAAAAACCCCCTATTAATTAAATACTTGGTGTGGGGGGGTGGGGAAAGGGGGGAGTAATATACGATGGCAAAATATTTAAAATATTTAGGGATAAAGGGGAGATGCTTGAAGTAAATAAAGGGGGGAAGGGGCGGGGCAATAATTAGTCTCACACGGGAGGAGGAGGAGAGCTTGAATTATATAAAGGAAGGAGGGGAAGGGGCATTAAAGAGGGAAGGACATGTGAGATTGGAGAGGGGGGGGACCACTTATGAAGGGCATTAAAGAGGAAAAAGGGGAGGGTGATGAGGGAGGATTTATAATACTATTATAAGGAAAGGGGCATATAATATTCCTTTTTAGCTTAGTGGCAAGGCTCACGCGTGGGAGAAAGAAGGTTTTGGGTTCAATTCTTTTATTGAACGTTTGGGGAAGCCCCCTTGGACATAGTCTATGCACAAATAGGTTAATTTATGCATAAATAAATTAAGCCATAGAGAAACATGGGTTAATTAAAGCATAAATAAATTAAGCCATATATAAACATAGGTTAATTAAGCCTCCATGCACCAAAACTAATTAATTAATGGGCTGGAATAGGAAAGGTGAATAGGTTAATTAAACAAAAGAAAAAGATAACCAGAAATAAAAAAGAAAGGAAGAAGGTGACTAAGCAAAAATAAACAAACAAAATCGACCAACAAAATAAAGTCTCTCTCTCTCTCTCTCTCATGTATGAATGAAACAAAGAATTAACAGAATGAATGAATTATGTAAAACATTTTTTTAAAAAAATGAACCACTTACATTATGTACACAGTACCGCTTCCTAAGAAGATGCAAAATTACATTCCTAACTTACTCAAGTAAATTCTCTTTTGAAACTAAAAGAAAAACGGGCTGCTCAGCTCCCCGCTTTTTTTTTTCGGCTTATGTTCAATTATTATAAACATGCCTAAAGATACAACGTAGATAAAAGACTTCATATCTAAGATTGTGCATACTTTTTTCATTATTTTTATTGGATTATATACCACTTGTGTAATAGCAATGTGATCAAATTACTGCATTGAGCGATAAAAGACTCCTTAGTTGTACAAAGGCGGGAAAATCTATGGAATTGGAGAGAAAAGACTCCATATTTTGCCAAATCAGAAATGGTTGACTCAAAGTGAGGCATTTTTTTAACGCGTAAACCACTATACACGTCAGAACCAGTCAACTAACTGAAAATGTCCTCCAGCTGTGGCGGCCTGTCCAAAAGAGTAAAAATGCAGCACTCAACAGCCAAAAAAGTTTCCGAAATTGGTGGTCTAGTTACTAGTACTTCAGGAACCTCAGGAAGAGGCACAAATGCTAAAACTAAAGGTGGCCTGTTCTAAAACAGTGTTTTTCTTACAAAAGCTGCTAGAAATCTGAGTTGAAACCCCTCCAAAATGGGTCATCCAGTACAGCAGCAGCTCTAGGAGTGCTCCAAAACAGGCCACAAATTGAAGTTACAAAAATGAAGAGTGAAAGAGTACAAGGGTACAAAATCCTAGGGAACCCAAACTAGAGTTAGAGCCCACACACCCAAACTCAACCACTAACTGTGGTTCGTGGGAAAATTCTTCAATAACGAAAAAGTGCCCCTAACCCTTCTACCCAGTCATGACATAGGCCGCTGGCTTAAATACAACAATATTTCCAATATTATCTCTTTGTCAAATCTGCCTATAATGTCTTGATTATACTTTCAGGTCTAGTGCTCCTATTCCAGGTTTATAAAGTGCACGCTGTTGACTGAGACCATGACATACAGAGTAATAAATCATCTGCTTTTCAATCAAAAGTACACTTGATTACTCACAAGATAAACAAAGCCTTGTGATGCTTGGGAGATCTCCCCCATCCGCTCCCTCGGTGTAGTAGGAGTTGTCAGCAGCACCTTCGAGTAAAGACAGATTGAACTTGAATTATAAAAGCATTTAAAGCATCAAACTCAGCACTCTGTAGACCTGAACTCCAATTATGCATAGAAACCAATAAGCCACTCAGAGAATAAGAAGGGTGCCCCTACCAACTCAATACCACTAGCTGTTGTCAATCTTCGAAGCTTAGCAGTCTCTTCAAGAGGAAGATCAGGCACAACCAACCCTGTAAAGTAAACATGATCACGATCATGTCGCGAAACTCCAGACTGGTATGCATTGACAAAAGCATGTCTCGCACCTTAAAGCAGACTTAAATTAAATGCATAGCAGACTAGTGGAAATCGGCATTAAACTTATCAGCTTTTATGGATGCAGCAACACAAAAATCACCTGTAACACCAACAGCTTTGATTGCCTGTAAAAAATCCTCAATCCCTCGCTTTAAGATAGGGTTATAATATGTGAACAGGACAATAGGAGCTCCTACACGAGGTACCACCTATTTAAAATTGCCAAAGGTGACAAAACATGAACAAACAATACAACAATGCAAAAAAATCAAGCCATATGTTTCCCAACCGTGACTAAAATCAACTGATGAAAATATGAAATATAGAAGAGAATAGTTGATTGATATGCACGTTGTCTACTTCATGCAGATACAAGGGTCCAAAATATGATCATTACCTCACCCAACATTTTCAAAACAGCATCTAGATTGGTGCCATTTCGAAGAGCTCTTGTCGCAGCTGCCTGCCATTACACTCCCATCAAAGTCAAGTCCCATTGCACTGGTCTTAGAGATTTATACCTTGAGATAAGCAATAGAAACTAATGAGTAATTGAAGACCTGAATCACTGGACCATCTGCAAGCGGATCAGAATATGGAACTCCTAGCTCTATGATATCAGCTCCACAGCTGTCCAGCACCATAATTGCTTCAGCAGTTGTAGACAAGTTGGGATCTCCAGCAGTTATGTAGGGTATAAGCGCTACCTGCATTATGAAAAGTCATCTTTACATAGCCAAGGGTATCAATGCTTGACACAAGTCTCAAGACATAAATCCAATGAAGCAATCAAGTTCATTAGTGGGCCTACCAGAAAAAGAGGAAGGAAATGTCATATAGACCACTCCTGTCAGGCATGCAGCATAACCATACACGAAGACAAAGCAGACAAGTAAATCACAGTAATAATCGTTATACCTTACATGTGGAAACTCTATCTCATGTGAGACAACACTAAAAAACAAACCGTGTAACAATCAAAGCTGTCCCTAAGATGACCCAAAGAAACCCTTAAATTCCAGTATCATAAACTCACCAAGCAGATTAGCAAGAAAAATAGTGCAGAAGTCTGATTCAAAAACAAAGTGATACTTCAAAGATTACAATGCTGCTAGCCACACAGGACTTGCTGTACAAATATAGACAGATATGTATATCCACATCTAACCACTGGACGAAGCAGCACAGGCAGCCAATCGGGCGCACGTAATGGCTGCAGAGCTAGCAGTGCCCAATGTTCCTGTTTTAATCCTGCTCATTCCAGCCTCATCCTACACTACATAGCATCGCCATCTGCAAGAGGGCAGGGGGGCTTGCATACTAAAATTTATGATAAGATCTGATCAACTTTAAGACAGATGCGAAGTCTGAAACCTATGTTTTTTCCCATTTGTAGTGTCCAGAAGTTTGGAGACAACCATCTCCTATTTATCTTCAAGGAAAGATCTGATAGAGAATATGGTCCAGAGAGAAATTAGAACTATTGGGAAAATTTCTAGTTTGTCATTGAAAGCCCCACCTCCACTCATTTGTTCTTGTATTGATCTAACTCCTTAACCCTCATCTACTTCATCTCCTGCCTCCTCAACTAGAGGGTATGCATCATTATCGAGACTAGAGAGGCTGTTTTCAGGAACACTAGTAGCACTAGAAAGAGCTCAGAAGTAGCAGCAGCACCTAGTGCTCAGCACGCCAAGGAACAGGACTGTGCAGAGAGAGAAATCCAAGAGGAACATGACCGAGCATTGGTCCTGTCTAAGCAGCAAAGCCCACCCAACCAGTTCCAATCCCAACAAAGTCCTCATTCCAGAGAAGCTAAATTTCAACAAGTACGACCGGAAAACAAAACCATAAGTAATCTTGTCTTGGCTTAACCAGTTCTTCCTTGCTATTACTTGGTAACACAAGTGGCACACAGAGCATTACAACACAGAGCTGGACATAACCAACTATGATTGGAGGGATTTCATCAACATCATCCAAACCCGATTTTTGCCACCATAGTACATGGACTGTATTCCCACCCAGTTTTTTAGTTGACAAAGGCGCTACATAGTCGGTCCACCACTACACAAATTACTTCACGCAAGTGGCTATACAGTTATAGGTAGCAAACAGGAATAGGATTAGCAAGTTTCTGCGTGATATCTGTTCAGATATCCATCGGTATGTCGAAGCTTTAGGCTGAAGACGTATGACAACTTTTGAGTTTGCTCATAATTCTCAGCTCATGAGCAAAGGTTAGATTTTCGAAGGCCCTCTCAACAAGAAGTATCAAGACACCTCCGGCCAAGGGGATTCCCAGACCAGTAGCACTTCAGATAGCAAGCCAGCAACACATGGTAGTGGGGGCTTTCTCAATGCAAAGCAGAAGTAGAGGCACAACAAGGAGCATCACCACCTCCTACAGCACAAGATCGGTTTCAGAAGTCTCACAAGTGGCAGAAACTCAGGAAGGGAGACCCTCAAAGGGAACCGATCATAGAGGTTCTCGTGTGTTATGGACAGGTAGCATGACACAAGGTCACCGTTCTGGTGACAATGCAAAGGCACGACAAGGAGCAAAGCTATTATCACTATCATGAGCACAGACATGATAAGCAGCACATTCCTCATCTAATGCGGGCCATCAGAGCCTCCTTTCCATCACAAACTCCTACAGCACAAGATCGATTTCAGAAGTCTCACAAGTGGCAGAAACTCAGGTAGAAGGGAGACCCTCTAAGGGAACCAATCATAGAGGTTCTCATGTGTTATGGACAGGTAGCATGACACAAGGTCGCCGTTCTGGTGACAATGCAGAGGATTTGTTCGACTACGCAGTTGCCAAGCTTAATATCCCCACAAAGTAGTCAGCAAAGGTGCTTAAGCTTCATAATACACTTGGACATGCTCAGTAAACAGTTAGCACCAGAGCAATTGCACAGGATGCCAAGCTCCACATCAATGGGATTGCAAAGAAAAAGACCTTCATTGTCACCCAGTTAGGCCCAGCAAACATCATTTTAGGTGCACCATGGCTGGCAGCCAACCACAGAGCACTTGTCAGTTGGTGAGACCGCACCATCTAGTGCACAATATAAACAAAAGTCCCAGGTGCTTTAGATGGTGCCTAAATTGACCCACAAAAGTTAGTTGCCTAGATGGTGCCAAAATTGACCCACAAAAGTTAGTAGAAGCCAGCTCAAGTCGAGGCAAAAGATGATGGACGATTTGGTGGTATAAGTCGGACCCTAAGGAGACTTTATTGCATGTAGCAGCCTTCCAACCCACCATTGCACATATAAGAAAACAAATGAGACACCAACACGTACACAAGGAAGCAGTTATTATCATTATTTTTCATTCGCATTTATTTATTTTGTAATAATAATAAATAATAAATAAGCAGTTGGGACAAACTAAAACTAAACAAGTAGCTAAGGGCATACAACCTCTAAAAATAGAACAAACCTAAGAGCTAAAAAGAAAATGGGCTTTGAAGCTCCCCACTTTGAATTTGATTGTACATTCAAGGATCCTATAACATACATCAAAGACGAATTCAAAAGATGAGAATATATCTGATCTTACAACTTGAGAGCTTTTTTAAAAACAAAGATAAGAACAAGAGAATAATGAGAAAATAATGAGAGAGAGAGAGAGTATTAACATATAAGAAAGACCAAAGGGTCTATGAGACTGAAAAAAAAAACAGATAAATGAAAGCTAAGGTTGGGGCCACTAAACGAGCACCCATACCCAAGGCTGATGTCTGTGACGTGAAAAAGTAATACACCACGCTGTCGCTGGTGAGAGAAGCCCAAAAGGGGAAACACCAAGGAGGAATCCCCTAATTGATAAGCTGTCCATCTGGGTGGCTGGACCGTGAGAGAGACAGACCAACTAACTATGAGAGAGCATATCTGCTGCATGTTCCAACCAAGTTCTAATGCATAGTCAAATTCCAATCAACTTTTCGGATCACCTTGCTTAAACTTTAGTTTCTTGTGAAGTTACAGCCTGTTACAGATGTCTGTGTATAACAGATTTGACATAGTTGGCACCTACAACAGTTTGCCACACAATACAATTAAACATGTGCCTACATACCCAAGTTCGAAACAGATTGATGAGGTTTATAATTAGACTTGTGCGAATTTAGTAAGCCTTAAGCATGTCTTTACCAAAATCATCATATTGAGGAGGTGTTTGTAATGAAGGGGAAAATACTGCTCAAGGGACATTTAACTAGAGAGGGCAAAATAGGAGGATGTGGGTAGGAATATAAAAGCCTCACCACCCTTTCTATTGTACTCACGTTTTGATCTGACACATTATCCCCTAATCTACTTTGAGCCTCCACATTTCCTTCCTTCAGCCTCAACGTCCATCTCTCTCTCTCTCTCTCTCTCTCTCTCTCTCTCTCTCTCGCAGAATTGCTTCAGATGAGTCAACTTGGCTCCTTGGCATTGTTGCAAAAAAAAAAAAACCCTCTCTCATTGTGTATACACCATCCTTCCCCAGCAAATTTAGAAAAACCTGCATGGGCCTTCATGGTTAAAGCTCTGGTTCATGTGTTCGATTCCTAGGAATCACTTCGGATGAGTCAATTTGGCTCCTAGGAATCACTTCGGATGATTCAATTTGGCTCCTTGGCATTGTTGCTACGAAGTTAAAAACCTCTCTCTCTCTCTCTCTTTCTCTCTCAATATATCTTCTTCCTCTTCTCTCGTATGATTTGATGAATGTCCTGCTCAGTTAAATGCAAGAAAGGGGTGCCTAATAAATAGTGGTATTGTTGTAAATGATTAATACTATCTGAATACTCGTGCATACCAGCACTACTCATCTCCTGCAGCTGCAAGCTACAGAGTGTCGAGAGGACCCTCTATGGTAGTTCTGCTGACCTGCATTTGTCCAACCAACTGGCTGACTCGGTCCAAATAGGTAATGATCTGGAATGAGGCATATGTGTGGAGAGGTCTCACTGCAAACTCTATTAGGATAATGTCGTGTGGAGTGCATCTATTCCCTCAATCATGCATGAAAGCATCATGACCTCTGGCCTGTAGCCTCTCTAATCATGTCCACACATCCTCCTGGAGATCCACTACCCAAAAAGCACCTAAGAGGAGCAACTTCATGTTCGCCTGCTGCAAGTGTGCCTTGAAACAGTCTCTCTAGTCTTGATAAAGAAGCATGCCCTCCGGTCTGTCGTGCCCAAGTGCTGCTAGTTTCATGCTAACCTTGGGGCCTATGACAATGCACACACCAAGTATACGTAAGATCTGACTATCTCAACCAGCTCACCTGCAAATGTGAAGGCCTCACCCTGGATATCCCCCTTGAGCCACACAGGACCAAGATGGCCTTCTATAGAGAGCACTTCATTCAACTGATCAAGGATGGTTTCATCAGGGCACCAGGATACCTGCAGAACCACCTCTCATGTAGAATGCATCACTAAAGGGTAGCTAAGGACCTCATCACACCGATTCCAGATCCAAGATTGCAGCCAGATGACACGGTTGAGATCTGAAACCCTGCATTCTTTGTGGCACACACACGGTGGAGACAAAGGAGAATATTCTGATGAGATGCCTCAACTACTCTGAGATCCAACGACGGTATAATTGTCATTTCACCCATGACATGAACAGAGTCATCGACTACAAAACCAAAGGTCTGTCGCACTCTTCATACATGAAATCACCCAACTCAAGTCTAGACTCATGAGACCCGCTATGGGCCACGGCCGTAGATAGCAAGAGATTAGAAAGTTTTATTTATAGGAGAAGATGTGATCGAGAGACGTTGAAACTAAGACCCCAACTTTCCAGCATGCTAGGCCGACAAGGGACTAGACACAAATCTTGCAAGCACTCACCCCATCTCAATACCATCATTGCAGCATCTTGACACCCACCTGTCCAAGTACATCCTATGGAGAGGAGGCAAGGATGCTAGCAACAAATCTCAAACATGTTCAAGAGACAAGACGACCTCCGATGGGACCCTACTCGAGCCCACGTGAAGCTTAGGACTCATAACCAACACAAGATAAGATAGGAAACAACAAAGGCTTCTCCAAACACAGTGTGTTTCTTATAGAGACCACCAATTCTCTCCATGGGGAACTGTCATGTTGTGTAAGAAATCCTAGATTTACTATATTTAGAAATGTGCTAAGGAACAGAAAGGAGACTGAGATAGCAGAGAACAAGGAATAATTGTATTGCTTGAATATCTGTAGGGTGGATGTTGTGTCATCCATACAATTGGGCCTCTCTTATATAGAGAGTGAAGAGTCACACATGAAAAGGTGTGTACTCCAAAGAATATGTGCATGAAGAGGTGTGTACCCCTTGTGAAGGGTGTGACCCTTGATGAGAGGGTACATTACAATAGGAATGTCTCTTCATTAGAATGTCTCTTGTAAAGGGTTATGCCTCATTAGGAAGTGTCCCGTCGAAAGGGCAAGAGTTGTGCCTCTTAGGAAGTATCCCGTCGAAAGGGCATACCCTTCCACAAGTGTCCATTCATCAAACCATCCATAAGTCTAGAAATAGAGAAAGGAATACGTCACAGATCGTGACATCCCCTCCCACTCAAAAGAAGACCCTGGTGGAGATAATGAACTGATGTAGAAAATATCACGGTAAATTCTGAAAATACTGCTGTAAAATGTCAGGGTACTGCTGTAAGTCTTCATCAGATTGCCAAGTAGCGTCGGAGTCGTCCAGATCTCGCCAAAGAACAAGGAATTCCGTGATAAGTCGATGTCGAGTCTCTCGCTGTCGATGGTCCAGAATACGCTCAGGAATAAGGAGAACATAATCGTCTTCGATTTCTAGGACATAATCACCTGCAGGAGGAACTGCTTCATCGCCTGGAATGTACGTCTTTAGCCAAGAAATATGAAATGTTGGATGGATTTTATCCCATGATGGTGGTAATTCCAATATCCGGAAAGGTCCATAGTATCTTGGTCGTAACTTAGGAAACACAGACTTAACCGTCTTATAGCGATGTGGGGCTACAAATAATAGCACCATGTCACCAGTGTTAAATTCCAGGTGACGTCTATGTTTGTTGGCAGACCGTTGATACCGCTCTTGCGCTTTTCGCATATGATCCCTGACTTGCAGTAAAATGTCTTGCATTTCTTGAACCAGTTGATCAGCTAGGGCCACTCGATGTTGAAGTACAAAATTTGTTGGTACAAGCGGAGTGTGTCCATAAGCTGCTTGGAATGGAGTCATGCTGATGGCACTATGGAAAGAGTTATTATAAGCAAACTCGAGTAGTAGATACTCTTCCCAGGCTGCAAGGCGTGACTGAACATAATGTCGAAGCATTTCTTCCAGAACTTGGTTGACTCTTTCACTCTGGCCATCTGATTCTCGGTGGTAAGCTGAACTGAACAGTAGAGTTGTACCCAAAGATTCGAACAGTGAAAGCCAAAAGTGACTGGTAAACTTAGGATCTCTGTCGGATATGATATTCTTGGGTAATCCATGGTGTCGGAAGATGTGTTGTATGAAGAGTTTGGCTATGTCCGGAGCCTGTGCACTGCTTTTGCAAGCAACAAAATGTGCCATTTTGGACAAGCGATCAACAATTACCATAATCTGAGTGTTACCTCTGGAGGATCGTGGTAGTGTTGTAATGAAATCCATGGAAATACTTTCCCACCTTTCAGTTGGAACTGGAAGAGGCTGAAGAAGTCCTGTTGGAAGTCATCGACTTGCTTTCATTTGTTGACATGATAAGCAAGATGTAACCATTTTGATGACATCGCTTTTCATCTGAGGCCAGTAGTATGTTGCACTGAGTAACCGGTAAGTCTTATTGATGCCTGGATGGGCAGCATAAGGAACTACATGATGCTCTTTTAACAAAAGACGTCGAACATCCTTGTCATGTGGTACACAGACGCAATCTTGATAATACAAAAGGTCGTCCGTATAAGAATAGGATGAGAAAATCTTCTGTTCGGAAGTCGAAAGTTGATCTTTTGAAAGAACCTGTACTGCTGTGCCGAAGTCTTTATCATTGAAATACTTTCCTTTGAATGAATTCGGAACATCCACAGATAATGTAGAGATTACCATGGCTGATGCGAGAGGTAACCTGCTGAGAGCATCTGCAACTACATTGCGTAGTCCTGGAATGTACTCAATGGTCATGTGAAAGTTGGCCAGAAACTCAACCCAACGTGCTTGTCGAGCGTTCATGACTGGCTGAGTAAAGATATACTTTAAAGAGTGATGGTCTATTTTGACCACAGAGTCGGCACCCATGAGATAATGTTTCCAAGAGCGATAAGCATGTACAACAGCAAGAAACTCCTTATCATAGACCGGATATCGGGTTTGGATATCAGAATGTTTATGGCTGTCAAAAGCAATAACTCTGCCTTCTTGCAGCAAGACTGCTCCAGTAGCGATGTCGGAAGCGTCGGTCATGACCTCAAATGGAAGGTTTGGGCCAGCAATAGCCATAACTGGTGTGGTAGTGAGTGCTTGCTTGAGTTGTTGGAAACTATACTCTGTTTCGGGAAGCCACTGAAAAATTGCTGTGCTTTTCAATAATTCGGACATAGGAGCTGCGATTTCGGAAAACTGATAGACCTTTGTATGGTAGAAGTTTGCCAATCCGAGAAAAGAGCGGACATCATGAACATTTTTAGGAGTAGGCCAGTTTCGGATTACCTCGACCTTCTTGGGATCCACAGAGATACCTTGAGCGGAAATAACATGTCCCAAATATTCAAGTTGGGTCTTGAAGAACTCACTCTTCTCAATGTTGATGTAGAGAGAATTTGCGCGGAGAACTTCAAAAACTTGGTGAAGATGTTGTTTGTGCTCATGTAGGGATCTGCTGAAAACGAGGATGTCATCGAGGTAAACGATGACGAACTTATCGAGGAAAGGCCTAAAGATGTCGTTCATTAATGTCATGAATGTGGCCGGGGCATTGTTTAACCCAAAAGGCATGACCAAACATTCATAGTGTCCATACTTTGTTCGAAAAGCTGTCTTGTACTCGTCGCCTTCTCGTATGCGTATTTGATGATAACCTGAACGAAGATCAATCTTGGAGAATTGTGTTGCATGTAGAAGTTGATCGAAGAGGCCATCAATGCGAGGCAATGGATACTTGTTTTTTATAGTGAGCTTGTTGAGGGCTCGGTAGTCGATGCAGAGGCGCATTGACTTGTTCTTTTTTTCCACAAGTAGTACAGGAGATCCGAAAGGGCTCCGACTGGGCCGAATGTGACCTTTGTCGAGTAGTTCGGTGACCTGTCTTTGGATTTCTTCATTTTGAGTGTAAGAAACCCGATAAGGAGGTTTCGACGGTGGATTACTGCCTGGAATAAGTTCGATTGGGTGATCCACTGGTCGTCGAGGTGATAACTGCTTTGGCAATTCCTGTGGAAAAATATCCAGGTAAGGCTGGAAAAAAGGTTGGTTGAGGTACTCAAGAGGATCCTTTGTTGGTGTCTCCTCTACTGCCGTAACCAACAGAGGTGAAGTCTTTGCTTGGCGTTTACGAACCCACTTCTTTACTTGTAGGGCAGAGGCAACTGGGGTTGAAGGAGAATCCCTAGAACCAGTTAGCTCAATAAGTTTTCCCTGGTGGACAAACTGGATAGTATGGCTGCGAAAACTGATTGATGGATCATAGTCGTAGAGCCACTGTTGTCCGAGTATGACATCGTACCGAGAAAGAGGCATAATGTCGAAGTTCAACTTGTCCGTATAATGTTGGATGCGAAAAGACAAGTTTTTGATCCTGGTGTTGCACAAGAAAGTTGTTACATTTGCGAGTTCAATCTGATAGTCCATGAGACTAGGACTGGTGGTCAACCGAAGTTTATCGACCACAGAACTGGCTAGGAAATTATGAGAACAGCCACTGTCGATGAGGATGGTGACCGTTGTTCCACGAATCGATCCTTAAACACAAAGTACTTGAGTGGCCAGGGAAGGTTCGGGGTTGCTGGCAAGGCTCAGGTGGATGGTATTCGCCATTCGAACAGCTTTGCCTTTCTTGTCTTGTGCTGAGGTAGCATCTTCTTTTTGGAAAGTGCTAGGTTCCATATTGGAATTTTGCTTTGGTCGCTTGGGACAATCGAACCATCTATGGTCGCCTGTACAGATGGTATAAAGTCCTTTTGAGCTGGAGTTGTTCTTCTTGTCAGTGGCCGCACCTTTATGTTGGGGATGTCGGTAATGACTTTGTGAAGAAGAAGAAACACGATCCTTGGGGGAGTGCTTCTCTTGGAATCCAGCAAATGATTTCTGAGGCTTCTGGAGATCTTGATACTGTCGCTGACATGGATTACCGAAGTTTTTTCAAAACCTGGTGTTATCTTGAGGGCGAGCACCTTTGGCCATAGGAGAGTTCTGTGTGCGATTAGCACTCTGCTTCCCTGTGTTTAGGAAATCTGTAATGCGCTCTGCATAAGCAATAGCGCCATCTGTAGTGGTGATGTTTGCTTTAAGAACATCAATGCGTAACGAGGGATTTAGGCCTGAGATGAAAGCATGAAGGCGATCATCCTCAGTTAAACCATCAATCTCCAGCACCAATGTGGTGAACTGAGAGATGTAGGAAGACAGGGAACACGTTTGCTCCAACTGTCGGAGTTTTGAACGTGCTTGGAAGTCCGCATTGGCAGGTACAAACTGCTTACGGAGCACGTGTTCAAAACGTTCCCATGTTAACACACTTTTTCCGTCCTTTAAGCGTCTTTGCCACCATAGAAATGCTGTATCCTTCAGGAGGGAGGCTGCCAAGGCGATCTTTTTGCCTTTCGTGAGGTCAACAGCGTCAAAATACATGCGCATTTTAGCGAGCCATTGGTCAACTGTTCGGCGATTGCTTTGACCAGTGTAGGCTTCCGGAAGTTTGACGTCAAGTCTTTTAGTTTTGAAAGCTTGAAGTAATCGGTAGAGGGCACGTAGTTCAGTGTTTTCTACCTCTGGTGGGAAAGAGTCCGCATAGTCGTCTGGTTGCGTCACGTCATCCTCTGTATGTGCGGGACTTCGAGAATCTTGAAGTTGTTGAACTTTCTGAACCAAGTCGGAGATGCTGTCTTGAAGCTGAGATATTTGAAGTTGCAATAGTGATTCGCCTTGTACGTTGACTTCAGGGGTCTTTTTGGGACTTGATTCTTTAATCTCTGGAGAGGCTTCACGCGAGCGGTGCGACATGTCGGAGATCCCTGTGAGAAAAGCGCGAACTTGCGCTCTAGTTTGTACCATTCCTGGAAGAGGATTCGGGCTGCTCCCTGAGGTTGCTCATGTTGGAGGGGGCAGGCGAGGCAGGATGGAACCACCCGTGGAAATCTGGTAAGGGAGGTCCTGTCTGAGGTAACACTGGAGATGTCGAAAGTGGTGTTACTGCTCGTGAGAGGACAGGGGTAGGTAGCAGAGTCCACGGATCTGAAAAGGGATAAGGAGCTGCTGTCGGAAGTGGAGGATATCCAAGAGAGGGAGTGCCTTCAGAGTGTAAATACTGACTTGGAGAAGGTACAACCTGTAGAGGAGGATATCTGGGAGCTGAAGGAGGTGGAGAGTACCTTGGAGATGCCAAAGGTGAAGGGTAAAATTCTCTCCAAAAATGAACAGCAAACTCCTGAGGAATATCATGTTCTGGATATCTTCGTGTCTCGTGGAACACAACCTGTACTGTGCTGAGGAAATAATGTAACTGAGGTGCCTCACGCAGAAGGTAGAGGATGTGGTCCAAGTCACTCGGAGGGCACGTGACACAGAAGACTCAAGATGCGAAGGCTCCAAAATGGGCTGGCTGTGCAATTTGAACACGATATTGTGTGGTAGCTGATGCCTGAAGTGTCCTTGAAAGGCCGGGTGAATTACCAGGGGTTTCCGTGCTTTAATGTGGATTCTTTCATTTGCTGTAATTTGTTAAAGAGAATCCTTAAAAAGCAGATTGGAAAGACTCCACCTGGCAATACTTTAATCTGCCAAGTTATTGCGTAGAAGAAGGCTGCAAATCGTTGTCCGGAGGTCCATGTTGCAGTGTTTTGCGAGGAGAGAACGAGGCTTGTCTGGTCCGGGCTGTCAACAGGCTGTCTTCATCGCGCGAGGAGCTGCAACTGGTGCTGATTTGGCAGGAAAAGATGGCGAAACAAGGGGAGGGCTGCAGGCTGTCAGGAAATGGCAGGTAACCAGGGCTGCAAATAGCGAGGGGGCTGTCAGCAAAATAGCGATGCAGGGCTGGCAGCGAAAATGGCGAGGCAAGGGCTGGCAGCAAACAGGGCTGGCAGCGTGAATGGCGAGGCAGGGGCTGGCAGCGAGCAGGGCTGTAGCATGATCGCGCATGCAGGGCTGGCACCGAGCAGGGAATACGGCTGGCTGTACGGCTGGCTGCGCAGGGATGTACGGAATGGCTGCGCAGGGCTGTACGGCTGGCTGCGTAGGCTGTCTCGAGATCCGTACGGTGCAATAAAGAGGTTTGCCTCTTTTCGTTGGGGGCTGCCCAATGGGTTAGTTGCCCAAAAATTAATTTGGGGGTTTAGTTAACCCTAGGGTAGCTAGGGTAAACCTAGGGGTAGGGGATGGGTTTAATTTTTTTCCCTTTTTTACCCCTCTAGGTACCCTTTTGTAGGTACTTGGGGCCTAGGAGGTGTGCCTATTCGAAGGGGTGTGACCCTTGGAATAGGTGCACCTGTTCATGAGGGATATGTCCCTATTGTTAAAAGGGGTGTGACCCTGCATGAATAGGTATGTCCTTTTGCCCACGATGGGGTATGTCCCATGAGTGAGGAGTCGAGACTCGTCACTAGAAGGTGTGTCCCATGGTGGAAAAGGTGCGTCCCTTGGTTTTGGGACAGCCCAAGCACCTGAAAGGACACGATTTTGGTCGTGTCCATTCACATCAACTTGTGATGTGAGGGAGATGGAGAGGCCAGGATGACTTTAGGCCGGGTAGGCGTTTAAAAATTTTACGCTCATCCTCTCCATCTCTTCCATGCACAATGTGCACGGATGTCCTTCTAGCGGCAAAAAATGTATCAGATCAGCGCTAGAAGGTGGGGGGCATTTCCTACAGGCAGGAGCGAATTTTGCTCTGATACCACTGTAAGAAATCCTAGATTTACTATATTTAGAAATGTGCTAAGGAACAGAAAGGAGACTGAGATAGCAGAGAACAAGGAATAATTGTATTGCTTGAATATCTGTAGGGTGGATGTTGTGTCATCCATACAATTGGGCCTCTCTTATATAGAGAGTGAAGAGTCACACATGAAAAGGTGTGTACTCCAAAGGGTATGTGCATGAAGAGGTGTGTACCCCTTGTGAAGGGTGTGACCCTTGATGAGAGGGTACATTACAATAGGAATGTCTCTTCATTAGAATGTCTCTTGTGAAGGGTTATGCCTCATTAGGAAGTGTCCCGTCGAAAGGGCAAGAGTTGTGCCTCTTAGGAAGTGTCCCGTCGAAAGGGCATACCCTTCCACAAGTGTCCATTCATCAAACCATCCATAAGTCCCCCCCTCTCTCTCTCATCTCTATGAGCTGCCATGGGCACTCCTTCACACTCTGAGATTCAGAGACGTATAGCTACTCTTTTTTAGTGTACTTTGTCTCATAGGCCCATGAGGCCTTCTGAAGATATTAATAAATATACCTAGATGAATACAGGAACATTCCCAAACTCATCCTCTAAAAACACAACATAGTGCATTTTCAATCTCACGATAGTCACTCATAAGATTGAAAACCATAAACTCCATCATGCATAGTAGGGACTAGCTACTATGACATCCCCACTGACGTCATCAGCGCCCAACAGTGGGTGTAGACCATAGTATAAAAATGTGTAGACCATAGTATAAAAATGTGCTCTCACACATACAAATCCACACACCCACACATACTTGAGCATCCATTTATACAAAGTCTTTGTACTGAGTTTCTGTCGGCACCCCAGAGGTGAAGGGAAAACTCAGCCATGACAAAGGCTAGCACTAAAGGAGAAGGCTAATCAAAAAGTAGTCCAAATCTCTTCATTCAAGCTACAACTGCTTGTTTTAAACGATTTCATTTTAGTCTCCTAAACGAGCATCTACATCTATCTGATAGGGCAATGCACCATTTAAGATAGAAAGAATTATCGCAATACCAGCAGGCCGCAACTTGGACGAAAACTTCACAAGGTGAAATTTGCATGTCCGCTAATACGACAAAAGCATATACCTAGATGAATCCAGGAACATTCCCAAACTCATCCTCTAAAAACACAACTTAGTGCAGTTTCAATATCACCATAGTCACTCATAAGATTGAAAACCATAAACTCCATCATGCATAGCAGGGACTAGCTACTATGACATCCCCACTGACATCATCAACGCCCAACAGTGGGTGTAGACCATAGTATAGAAATATGCTCTCACACATACAAATCCACACACCCACACATACTTGAGCATCCATTATACAAAGTCTTCGTACTGGTAATGTCACATCAATAAAGAGGGTATGTGCTGATTGTGAGCTCACTAGAGCACACCCTTCTTTTAATACTCGACTTCGCTATGCAAGCACCAAGTGCATTTAGATAGCAAATATTATACTTGATTCCCAATATGATATGCATCTATTGTTTCTTGTGCACCTTGATTACACTTGTGAGACACCCATGCTTGTTAGTTGGAGACTCGTCTTGCAAGTAGCTGGCCACACATTGGCACAGTACCATAGTACCGAAACATGCACCACAACTTGATCAGCCCTTGCCAAATCGTGATGTACACATAGAAGATGCTCCACATAAGCAAGCGCTTGCCACACTAGTGGCATGGGAATGCCTTGCTGTTCTATGTCCCCCACGTTAGCACAAGCACAAGCCCAATTTTGAAGGCACTAAGATGGGACAACAGCTTGTCCAACACAGTAGCCAGCAAGTGCAATTGGTACATGAGTAGATAGGGGGTAGATCTCGTAGTAGATTGGTCAAAAGGTGAACCAAGTTCTGGCCAATGCTTTTCAACAACATGTGTCGCAACATGAGCATCTGCCACGAAGACACTTTGTGGCACAAAAAGTGCATCATGGATCTGCGAGTGATATCCCAGAAGCCTTGCAATTTTTCAGTCCTCAACGGCTTGTCAAGTGGAGTCGTCTGTACCTCTATGGGGATCAATTTGGAATTGATGATACATTCCCTATACTAATCAATTGCATTGCAAATGCGAGGCAGCCATACAGCTTTCATGCCTATTTAGATTGAGACACCCATTCTATTTCGAAATGGCTAACAGCTTTCCTCAAGTATGCCCATGAGCGCTATTGAACTATTTACCTCGCTAGTCACAGTTCCTAGTAAGCATAGTTACCAGGGAACGGCAACATCCAATGCCCAAATGGGAACGTTTCGGAATGGACCCATCATATCAAGATCATGCTAGACATTAGTTGCAGAATGGCTTGTTGTTTTGGGACAGAACTGTTTGAACCAGACTCACAATATAGGATGGTCGTGTTGAGAAGATACATTTTTCTCCTATGATAAAACATTCAAGCATCACGAAGACCTACGAAAGGACAAAGCAAAGTTTCAATTGGGAGGGTCTTTTGAGAAATGTACTAAAGTATGTCAAAGAATGCTTGCCATGCCAACAAAACAAGGTGGACAACAAGCTACCTGCTGGCTTGTTGCAGCTACTTCCCATTCCCGAAGACAAGTGGACACATTTTGCCATGGAATTTATTGTTGGACTGCCTTCAACAGATTGGCAGTGGGACGACATTTATGTGGTGGTCAACAACTTCCTACACAAGCCCACTTTGTCCCCGCCAAGACAGAGTACTCTACATCTCAGGTTGCCTGACAAATCATTGATCATGTGTTTAAGCACCATGGGGTCCTTAGGAGGTCGTAGTGACAGAGACGGAATTTATGGGTATTTTTGGCAGAAATGATTTTCACAGCAATGGGCACGATATTCACTCCTGTTACAACATCCCATTCTGAGATTGATGGCTAGTCTAAGAGGGCGAACAAACGGGTGAGGAGTCTCTGCCATGGCACTCAAGGGTCTTGGGATAAATGGCTTGGGCTTGCTGAATCGTGTCACAATAGCACCCAGCATTTATCAATTGGGATAAGCCCGTTTGAGGCAATGTATGGATGCCTACACGATCTAGAAAGGAGGAATACTATTTTGCAATTTGGCCAAAAAGAACGTCCACGATGCTCAGGCAAGGCAGAAGAAGTACGCCAATGAACGTAGAAGGTATTCCGAGTTTAACGAAGGGAATTCGTTCACTTACAACTCCACAAAGATAGAGATACCATTTTAAAGGGCAACACGAGCACCAAGCTGGTCCACAAGTATTGTGGCCCCCATAGGCTATAGGATTCTTCACAGCAAATGGGCTGGGCTTTACACACAAGCCTTGCCCAATCGGAGCGGTGAGTATGTTATTTAGGATCCCAATCTTCCACCGAACATGCCTATCGAGTTCCATACAAAGATGAATCCTGGGCGATAACCGAATGAAAAATTTTGACGGCTACTTTTTCCAGTACTGCGACTGCGCCATGGATATATCCTTGGAATGACACTTTTTAAACAAGCTTTCAAGAACTCCAGACTCGCAACTTGTAGAGGATGCAAAATGCCGTTGGAGGCTCCACGATCCTCAACTTCCTTGGGTCCAATTTGGCTTTCAAGGAACGTGACAATGTGACCAAATCGAGTATCGATACAAGTGCAACGTTGAAGAAAGAAAACGTAATCGAAAAGCACCTTGCCATGATCCTTAAGGTTGGAAAAAGTCTGAGCGATGCTCTTGGATGCAACGGGAGGAGCGATGGCGGCCATAAAGAGGGGACGACGACTGGGTTTGCAAGGAAGCGAGGAAGGGGAGTGGAGGGGAAGAATGCGATTGGAGCCAAGGTTGAGGGAGAGCTTCTGAGAGGGCAGCGACGAGGTGAAGAGAGCTTCCATAGCTTGCTTAGCTCGCCTTAAACCACTGCGCACTTGTGTATTTATTTGTGTGAGAGAGAGTAAGTGAGAGAGAAATTCCTCTTCAAAAATGTGACCGAGTAAGTGGAACAAGCGCATTTGTGTGTGAACGCGCTTTTTTTTAAGTGTGTGTAGATGCATGCGAACTCGGGTGCAAGTGTGTGCGTGTAGTTTCTTTTTTTTTTAAAGCAAGTGTGTGTGTGTGTGTGTGTGTGTGTGTGTGTGTGAGAGAGAGAGAGAGAGAGAGTTCACTCCATTAAAACGATGTGTGTGTGTGTGTGTATGTATGAGAGAGAGAGAGAGAGTGTGTGTGTGTGTGTGTGTGTGTGAGAGAGAGAGAGAGAGAGAGAATGTGTGTGCACGCACACGTACAAAGAGGGGTGTGTGTGTGTGTTTGAGAGAGAGAGAGAGAGAGAGAATGTAGAGAGAGAGTGTGGGTGTGTGTGTGCACGCGCACACACACACACACATGCACAAGTGTGTGTGTGTGTGTGTGTGTGTGTGTGTGAGAGAGAGAGAGAGAGAGAGAATCTACCTTGTCTCTTCACTACTCATGGACTTTGATGCAAAGCACGTGGACACTACCTTAGGTAGTGAGAATTATGGGAGCTCAAATTAGTAGGATTTGAAAAGAAGAAGAAAGAGGGAGAGAGAGAGAGAGAGAGAGAGATTCTCCACAAACAATAAACCATTTTGAAAATTATCATTATATGGGGATTATGCAAAAGAAGGCATTTAATATTCCAAGTTGGTGATATTCAATAGCACACTTAAAATAAAATATGTCCCCTCTCTATCTCTCCCCATACATGCTAGAATGTTCAAATATAAAAGCCTTGGAAAAAAAAGAGCTAATCAATTTATGAGTCAAACTTAGAGTGGGCCAAGGCTTTGAACTTTAGCACCCTCAAATGACTATTAAGAACGCCATGCTACTACTAAAAGGCAAAACACGTGTGGATAACAAGCCACTCAATTTCTAAGTCAAACTTATGCACCAAGACTTTGAACCCAAAATTTGGACTAGCATCCCCCTCCACAAGACTATCTTGAAAACAATATGTGTTGTCTAGAAGTACCAAAACACACCAAACATGTGGCAAATTAGCCCCATGACTTCACTGTTTCTCTAAAGAAGTACAAAGAAAGATTGAATTTTATTTATTAGTATTGCCTAGATAAAATTCCTTAGCATAGACCTAGTCACTTAGTGTGATTTTCCAAAACCTTTGTTAATTATTTATTTTATCCTCTTAATTACATCTCCCTCCCTCCCTCCCTCCCTCTCTCTCTCTCTCTCTCTCTCTCTCTCTCTCTCTCTCTCAAATCTCACAAAATTTGTACTCTCATTAAACTATTAGGTGATGCTCATGAATATTCATGTCCTCTTTCGAAACTCCCCAATATATAATGAGACAACTAATAGTGGGCAACCAAAACCGATGTGTGTATGTGTTCCCCAAGCTACCTCTTCTTAATGTTAAAAGAAATTCCCCAATTTATAAGAAGACATATCTACTATCGAGACAACCAAGATCAATGTGTGTATGTGTTCCTTAAGCTATTCAGAATTAAGCACCAAGTCTGAAAAGGCAAAAATCGAGACCAATTTACTCTTGTCCCAATCGATTCTATCGACAAGCACTGCCCACCTTTCAAGTCCTTAAGGAAATGCTTGAGGGGGGCATTTCTTGGAACAATATGGCAAGTGGCAGCGACCGCGAGCCATATTATTTCCTGGAAATGCCCCCTTTAGGCATTTCATAGACGTCAAGGGCCCAATGGGAGGCCGTGTTAGGTGTTCATTTGTATCACAAATTATTTGGTGCAATGCATGCATTCCATGGTCCTTCCAGCTTTGACAACAACAAGAGACTTATCTTCCAACATGATGGAGACATTGAGGCATGACAATGACGCATAAACGTGTGGATTGCACCTTCGTCAAAATCAAAGCCTAAGATCCAACAGTTGAAATCTTTTTCCTTGCGACCACGGGCCTTGACGAACAATGATACCACCATACATTCCTCAAAGCAACTTTCCAATAGAATCTTAAAGTCTAGTGCAAGACTATTTACATTCTCATATATCATCATTAAAATTCTAATGCAAATCAGTTCAAGGCTTAAAGAACACCATGCTAGCTAAACCCAAAAATTTCATGTGTATATACTTCAAGGGGTTGCATGAATTTACATAAAAACCCATGGTTCCATCTTCTAAAAAGTATTAATGCTAAAATTTGTCGATCCAACCAAAGTACACGTTAGAGGGAAAATTTATGAAAGTTTCCCAACATGATGTTGCATGCCTATCCTATCAAGTAACACATTTAACATGGTCCATCTAAGAAATACATGGGAAAATAATAGTCTCATCATCACCAGCCCCATGTGGCTATATTGTACCCCAAGTGTTTCTTTATGACTTTGTTCCATGGAGGGATCCCAACATTCCCCTCCATCTTAAAACTATTTAGGAAGACAAACAATCCACCCAAAAAATTTGCAAGAACGATCTTATTGGACCTCTATGAAACAAAGGTTTAAAGTTGAAATAGGCTATATCCATTTTGTTCCACCAGGCATCATTTTTACATTCATAGTGGCCATATTAGTGGCCATATAGTATTTACAACAATAGCCATTTACAACAACAGCATTATAGAACATTATTTGGATGTTGACTTCTGTCCTTTAAGCATGGTGATGGAACTCCCTCCATAAAACAAATTAAAGATAAGAGAAAACCTAGAAAGATTGATCACGAACTATGCTATCCACGTGATCTCAAAGCCTGTAGGTGGTTCGAGGATTCAGAACCCAATGCAAGAATCACGCGCACCTCATGATACTAATTGATACCACTCTAATTGAATTGATCTAACGGTTTACATTCATCACGTTAAATCCAAGGTCCCACATTCTCTAAATGATCCTATCCAATTAGCGTGCTTAGTATATTATAGATATGACAATTGACTTAGGATCTGACAACTAGAAACAAAAAAAGCCAACAAACATGATCATAGAAGCACTAGAATATCTTATGGAACATGATAATCCATCACCACTAGTCTTTCTTAGTTTCCTTTCAACGATTGAAGACCAAGTTGAAGCAATAAATTGACTTATAATTCAACAACAAACTGAAGCTCAGGTCGAACTTGTTGAGCATTCATCATCAACAAAGATGCAACGAACTTGTTTCATCCCTTTGATCCTTTGAACAGTCATCTCTTTTCACCATTTCCCTTGCCATTGCTTCTGCATAGCATGGTAGTTCACTACACACACAATATACAGTGTAAATATATATGAATGTACAAATAGCACTAAAGTTTATTTGACTATTTGACTATTGAACATTATTGAAGTATTTTTGCGACATATCACATTTAAGAATGCAAGCAATGAACTCTACACCCAAGCACACCATGCTCCATTCCTACCTTCAAAACAACATGCATGACAAGATGTACTCATCCTAAAGCATTGCATTTGACTTTCCAAAAGAAATTACTTATCATTTGCACTTCATAGTTTGACCAATATCACATAAGATCACATGAAGTGAGTCTTTAATTAAGTGTGGCATAAGAGAATAGTTAGGTGAGTGCTAGAATTTATGTGTCTTCCTCCAATCAAAAGTATTAAAAACACCAATCACCATAGTTTGTCATTACCCCTGACCATGTTAATCACACAACTCTAAAATGTCACTAAATATCACCAAAACAAGCACAAAAGAAGTCAAGCTAAAAGTAGCTCACTATGAGTCATAAGGGTTTTTGAGAGGCTCAATAGCATTCTCATCACCCTCAATGTCTTGATCAAGAAGTTCCAATCGAGCTCTCTTTGCATTGGCGGTCTGCACAAGTGGCTCCACAACACTACTCACAATGAAAACATCATTATCAAAAGAGAAGCATGCACGCCGATTTGCCAAGCATGCTCTCATGAGAGGTGCCACACCACATCCCATCTCCATGCACAAACCACCAGGAGGACACAAAAGGATCAACAAACACTCAATGAAACTAACAGATTTCTCTAATGCTCCTCGAGCTGTCTTTTGTATGTCAGGGAGATAATGAGTCCAGTGGTCACTCATTTGGCAAACATTCAACTTGTCAAAAAGAGGTTTACTCTCCACATGGAATGTTGGTGGTTTATGGCCCACACGCCTCACAAACACAAGCATGAAGGATCGCATCTGCAAGATGAAGGAACATATGTCATTGACATTTTATCTCTTACACCATACAATGATAAGAAGAAACTTCATGAACCCAACTCACCAACATATCTTCTCCTTCATGTACATTTATGTGACCATATGGAAGCTTTTCTAGCACAAATACACGACGGTCCACCTCCAATCCTTGTGCACGAACATATCGTTCCATCCATGTAATACATTGTCCTTCATATACAGATCATACAAAATATCCATATTGTCAAAGAGCATCCATGCTCGAAGTCTTAAATGGAAGTAAAGCAAAAGAAGGAAGTAAATGGATGTAAATAGAAGCTTACCTGCCAATGGACAGATGAGTACCAACCACCCATCATCATCCAACGTCGCTGCAGCTACAGCTATGCCATACTTTAAGTGATCCTCTGTGAGTTTGTTCCATGAGGGGAGGCCAACATCTCCACAAATCTCAAAACCGGTCGGAAAGTCAAGCATTATAAAGTTTGTAGCCCACTTCACCTTCTTACCAAATCTCCTATAGTCTGTTTCTTTTTGAGCCACTGCTAAGAAAAATTCATGAGCTTGCGTGTAAACACCATTCTTCTTCCCATCAACAAAGTCCAAGCCCATGGCAATATAATCTCCAATGGAACAATTGCAAAGCAATGTGTCTCCTCGACACACAGTGGGATCCATAGGTGATGGACGATGAAAGATATAAGTGATCATCTCTTTCACAACCATTCTACTTCCTGTAATATACAATATCACAAATATAACAATATAACCTTTTCTTGCAGTAATGAAAATGATATAACAATGAGTTATTGTATATAGAGCAATTGTTTCATGAAAGGAGAAATGATTATACCTTGGTCTTGGCCAATGCTTTCCTGACGTTCTTTATCGACACGAGTTGTAATCTCTACAACAACTGTGCAAGTAAATCAAATTGGTCAATCTGCAACCAAAAATACTTTCCACAACAATCCTGTAATTTATCAAAATGATTTAATAAACACCTTCTTCATCCTGGGGTGGAACATCCTTTGGTGGTGGCACAGAAGTTGTAGCCTTTTGACTCCCCTTGTCTGTCTTGCTTGTGGCCTTATCTTCACTTTTCTTGCTTGTAGAATATTGTGTGAAGAGATCTCTCTCTCTTGTTAAAACTTGACCATTGGTGAAGTCAATCCACCAAGGGCAGTGTGCAAGTTCCCATGAGACAATGCATGCATGGTTCCTGGGTACATGCAACTTGCTGGGTTCCTAATCTCCAACCACCCTTTGCACTGTCTAGGCAAATCATTCAATTTTCCTTCTTGCACCAAGTGGGAGAGATACCTTAAAGACATACAGTTTAATGTTGTGTCAAAGCTCTTAGAAAGATACTGCAAGGTAACCCTAAACCACCCTTTGCACTGCCTAGGGAGATCTTTCAATTTTCCTTCTTGCACCAAGTGGGAGAGATACCATAAAGATTGTATGACATACAATTTAATGTTGTGTCAAAGTGCTCACAAAGATAATGCAACATAACAAAATAACTCAAAACTATACCTAAAAACCACACGCTGCGCTGCTTGATCAAGCTCTATTGCCTTCCTCTGTGCTCCTCCATCTCCTCTTCTCCCACTCTTGAGCTCAGCCTTGCCATCCCTGGATCTCAACGAAGCAAACACATGCTTTCGTCCCTCCAACTTAATGTCCTCTATATATTGTTGTAGTGTATAATCTTTCGTCAAATCAAGTGGCTGGGTCATTGCACAAAGTGCACATAAATCCTCCAAAGCCATTGATGATTGGATCTCCACTTTCTCAAGGAATGTCTCCTTTGTTAACCACCTACTTGGAAAGAAATCAAACTAGCACATCAAAGAAAGAAATCCAACTAAGCACATACCATCCTGGGAAAATATAGGATAGGCATGAAACACTTACCCTCTATACTCATTATCTCCTGCAGGCATAAAATACATCTCCCTCATCCTCTTGTTGGCATCGAGAAGTGATAGCAACATGAGTCTCTTCTCATTTCTCAACTCTGCATTAGCAAGATACTTTAGCTTGGATAAGGTAACAATAGAATCATGACTTTCAAAGCGCAATGAAAAAACCTTTTTCTTCCACACATCACCAAGTTTAGGATCAAGGATGTTGAGCACCTAGGATGATTCAACATAAGCAAAAAGATAAGATACTTCACATTAAAAGCCATCAATAGCATTCAAGAAAAAGTGGTCACATACCATTCCCATTTTATCCGAGTACTTTTTGTGAATTCTTGTACGCTCTTTGCGCTTAGCCTCTACCCTCCTCTCTTCAGAAACTGTCTTTCCCACATGTTCTATTGCTTGCGTAAGGTCTCAAGTGTATTCAACCTCTACGAAATCAAGACCCTCGAGAAATAATAAATGGATACAATTAAAAATGCTAATCTTGCTAAATGAAAAGAATGAATATAATGAGAAATGTGAATACAATAAAAATGAGCACACTTGAAACACCAAACGTGCAAGATATCCTCTTGTCAAAGGGTACCATTGTTTTTTCCCTTTTGAATCCCTTGTCCTTGCTTTTTCAATGACTACACATTGTTCACTAGTCAAAGTACTAAGAAACAAGGTGGCATCACACTCACATATATTATTTGTGTTAACAAGAGTGTCTCGTACACTAGGTTTAATGATAGCATGCTCATTCAATCTGCACATATAGACAAGGTTCAATTAGCATTCTAGTTAGTAATTTTCATATCAAATCGTGCACAGCATCAAATAAAATATTTTAATGTACTTACGAATTCATTCTTTGCAATCCAGCAAGCAATGCAATCTCTGAAGTACGGCGAGGGTCTATCACTGTGCACATCACCCTAATGTGTCTTGACTTAGTCTCCATGTAGGCCTCAGAAATCAATTGCATCCATGCAGTGGTACGATGATTGCCCTTCCATACATAAAACATCTTCTTACACATAAACTGCCACTCTTTTTTACTTGCAAGCTCCTTTTCAAATTCACCTTAAACTTCCCTCCACAATGGTGTCCATGTTTCTCTGACTTCATTTGTGACTTTTGTTTCCTCCCCATTTGAAGTGCAAAGAGAAACAATGAAAGCCCCTTTTTCAGGTAAGTAACCTTCATATTGAAAAGCACTTTTAAGTGTTGCCACATCAGACCTCAAACCACGTACACGAGCATATGGAATCATCCTACACAATGGTATTCGTGGACACTCATCAGAGCCAAGGAGTCTGCATCTGCCAATGACATCACCTCCTCTTGCCATCTCCAAGCATAATTTCTCCAAGTATCCCTCTTTCCCACAGTAATTGCATCTTCTAGTTTCACGTGCAGTCTTCTTCTTCTTGTCAGTTGTTGCAATATACGATTTGTAGTATTTTGCTTTTCTTCACTCATCAGCATCCCTACATAGTTGAGAAAATCCACGTCATCATCAAGATGTAGTATACAAACTATCTCTCCATATTGCTCCATGGGGTAGAATTCTCAATAAGATCACCTTCTTGGCTTCATCCTCAAGATAACTAAGCTAGCTGAGGAGTGCTTGCATGCGATTTAGAAATGAATATTGTAGAGCACTTGGTTCAATCCATATCAAAATATGTGCTTCACAATTTCACAACCGGTTAGCAAGATAAGCAGTTCAGAAAGTGCCTTGCCAAATTTCCCCATGACACTATTGTCTCTGTCATAGATTTTGTCAAAAATTACTCATCAACATTTTATACTAGGCTAGCTACTTAACATTCATGGCATTTCTGCAAGATCGACATCTATCTCTTCATCCTCTTGTGGAAGTGACCGCTCAATTTCTTCATCCATACCTTGAATTGTAACACTATCCACTTCAAGAACCTCTCTTTCGTTCCCTACATTGTCATGGATAGATCCCTCACTCGGGGGGCACTCTCTTTTCCTTCTTTGTGCCCTTGCAGTAGTGGCAAGAGGAGGCTTTTTGAGATTCAAAACCCTGTTCTTGACCATGATTCCAAGACTGAAATCCACCAATAACAAAAAGCAATCCATGATGAAAAAACAATCAATCCGTTATTTTTCAAGCATTTGCTATATCAAGGCAGGCCAAAATTCACCTTTTTGCTCAAGCCCCAACAAATGGCTCCAAGAGTAAGCACGAGCACAACACTAATATGCCCTCCTAAATCTGCACGAGGAACAACCTTTTGCACAACGTATTAATACGCTGAGCTAAAACCTGCAAATTGCCTTATTTAATGACATCTGAAATCTTGCCTTCCTCAAGTGCAAATATGGAATTTTCATAGACAAATCGTTTCCTAAAACACATCATTCTTGCCAACAAATCACCTCAATGGAGAATTGATAAAAGGCAAACTATAAAATCTTTGTAGCATGAGAAAATGGTAGAACATTTGGAAAAATGCAAGATTAAAAGGTTTTCAACCACGTATTAATACGCGTGCTCTACCAATGAAAAAAATACGTTTAGAGCTTGCTTGAAAGGCCTTCATTCCAAACTTGTTACAATGGTACTTGATTTTATCTCCACGGCTCTAGTTGAGTTGGAGACGAAGATTTGATCAAAAAGCTTTGTGATCTATGAGGAAGTGGCAATTCAAAGAGTGATTTAATTAAAGAGGAAGCGATAATTCAAACTAAGAGGAAGTGATAATTCAAGCATAAACTACTTCCTCACATGCAAGGAAGTCATATTAGCTTGCTTTGATATGAGAGTTTGGCACCGCGTATTAATACGCGGTGCTCAAGCCATGAAAAGGCGAAGAGATATGTCTGTTCCATGGATAAAGAGCTTGTAGAGAAGGCACTTTGGCACTTTGGCACTTTGTAGAGAAGAGCGTATTAATACACTTTGGCACCACATATTAATACGCGGTGCTCAAGCCATGAAAGGGAGCTGCCTTCCATCAAAAGAAGAAGCAAAAGAAGAAGAGATCGGCATCCTCTTCTTCATGATCTTCTAAAATCAAGAAGAGGTGACTGTGGCGCTCATGAAAGATCAAAACATTTGGCAGAGTACTCAGAGGTGTTGAGGGGGTGCCCGCGAGTTGCTTGCCTAGAAATGGGGACTCGGCAAATGCTAAGAACGGCAGTAAGGAGCCGACAGTCAGTAAAGAAGACAAGCATCACCGCCATCAACAGCCTAAGAGCTTCATTGCCTTCCCTACATACTAAACATAACGACACAATGGACGCACTCGTGAAGGCACTTTTCTTTTCCCAGACACTCAGGTATGCAACATGCATTTTCGACGGAAGTTGGGAGTGAAACGGCGGTGAGGAAGAGAAATATTTGATGGAGACCTTTAGAATTTTCGACAGAGATGACTACGGATTCATTTAGTGCAAAGCCCACAGCGAGTCCTTTCGCAAGCGTTGAGCACTGCAATGGCGCCATGGCGCTGGCTGCCTCTTCGGTGTGAATTCTATTTCTCGTTTGCCAAGCAGAGACAGTCGAGTGCTTCGTTTTGATTTCGTCACATAGGAAATTAAGTTCTCGATCTATATGATTCTAGCACAGGCCTGTGAATCGAGCCCTCATTTTCTGGGAGCTGATCAATGAATTGACAAGTTTCAACAACGCTAACAGACAAGCAAGAAACGGACAGAAGAATCGGAAAGGAACGCAAACAGAGAAGCGTACCAGGTTTTTATGGTTCGATCGCCCAGAAGCTTAAAACATTTCACGTTCCCCTTTCACGTTCTCATCATCATTCTTCAAAACATTTGCAATCTTGACATCGTGAAAGGGGTACGTCAAGATTGCAAAGCCATCGGAAGTTGGAAGTTGGGAGCGGCTCGTGAAGCACCTTATGGAGCTTTTGAGAGCTTTTGAGAGCTTTCGGTAGAGCCTTATGTTGCATGCGAGCTTTCGGTATAGCTTTCATAGAGCTCGTAAAGCCTTCTGGAGCTTTTGAGAGCCGCTAAGGAGCTTTCGGTAGAGCCTTACGTTGCATGCGAGCTTTCGGTAGAGCTTACGGTAGAGCTTTCGGTAGAGTCTTACGTTGCCGTTTAAGTCCGTTTCGATGGCTTGAGAGCAAGCTGTAGAGTTTCGATGGCGAAGGTGCCGTTTAAGTTTCCAAGCGAGTCGATGTCCAAGCCCAAGTACTCCAAGCGATGTCGATGTCGAGGAGGAGGGAGAAGAGCGAAGATGCTTGAGAGCAAAAGGAGGAGGGAGAAGAGCGAAGATGCTTGAGAGCAAGCTTGAAGCTTGAGAGAAAGCCTGAAGTGAAGATGGAACTGACAGTTTCATCGAACATCAGTTTTCAGTATTGAACGTCAGTTTTCATTGAGTTAGGAGCATCAGATTTTAATGAAAACTGACAGATGGAGCGTCAGATGGAAGCCGCTTTAGATTATCGGTAGCACTCGGTTAGTTCTTCCAGTTAGGCAGAACACTCGGTTAGGTAGAACACTCGGTTAGGTAGATCATTATCATGATAGTTAGAAGGAGGTTAAAAGTTAGCATGAAGTTAGAAGATCATAGTTTTGTTGATGGATAGTTAGAAGTTGGCATGATAATAGAAGTTAACGTGAAGTTAATAGAGCTTCAATATCGACATCATCAGTTGGTGGCTCATTGCATGAGTTGTAGGAGTGGTGGGCTACCTCCAAAGTGATGGGCAGAGATTCACACAATTAATGTGATGTCCATTTTTTTGGACTGTTCTCCTACTAATAAATATAGCGCATCATGTACAAGTTCACAAAATAAATTCGTATCCACCTTTGCAATATAATAATAATATCAATTTAAAATTATAAATTTAAGATTCATCCTTGTCACCTTTCTCCACTTCTCGTCACCTTCTACATTTCTCCACTTCTCGTCACCTTCTACATTTCTCCGCTTCTCGTCACCTTCTACTGCAATTCTCAAAGCTCTCCATTTCTTGACACCTTCCCCAAGGCCTCCCCTTCTTGTCACCTTCTACTGGCTTTGCACTTATGTTCTTCTATCTAAGACAATAGAATGGCACCTCAAACTATTCTACTGAAATATTTGCAATCTCAAACACTTACTATTAGATATGATACTGAGTTTTGTGAGGTTGCATTAACAGACATTAAGGACCATTTTGCCATTGGAGATCAAGAGATTCACGTACATCAACAGATTGGAATTGAAGATGTTGCTATTTGTCAACCTTTGGTGGATTTGGAAGGGGGAGAGAAAGGGTTCAGATTGGATGGCCGAACCCATCAACATTTCATGGTGGTCGTAAGAAAAATAGTGTCAAATGCATCATCAACTTCTGTTGAAGAGGTGAGTGTACTTACAATTTTGCAAAGGCTTCCATTGTCTAGCTCTTTGCATGTCGCCTTTTCAAGTGCGCAATCGATGCATGTCGTGCAAGAACTTCCAGCGAGATATGATGGATATGTTTTGTTTGAGCTACCACCAATAAGTTCAGGCTCTCCTATGAAAGGAATGGATCAGAGGTGTGATGGGCATATTTGGACAGAGTATACGACAAGCACACAAGATTTTTTTAGAGGTGTTGTAAGATTTAGCAGATGTGGAGGTTATTTGAGGTGTTATAATGTGGATTGTGCTTACAATGAGCGCACTGGTTTAGTAAATGAAACACAGTGGAAAGGCAAGCTAAAGAAGACACCCTCTGTAGGGCCACTCAACAAGGAGATAGGAACATTAGTTTGCAAGCATTGTGGTGAGTCACCAGAGTGTGTAGAACCATGTGCTGTAATCATGTACTATTGTCTCCCGCATGACCGTGAAAGAGTTACCAGATGCGCAATTCATATGGGTATGCACCACCACCCTGTGGAACAAGGGATCTCAAGGCAGAAAAGACAACAGGTAGAGGACATGGTTTTGATGCGTGCTAAGGTGTCTCCAAATGCATCCTGTAAGAACATTGAGATGACAGTTACAAGAGACATATTGATGGATATGTTGCTTGTTGATGAAGACACTAAGCATGAAGAATTAACTGAGACAAGGCTAAATGAAATGCTAGAAACAATAACCCCTTTGTGCCATCGGAGGCGCCTTCAAATATCTATTGAGTGTGCAAGAAAGAATTCTTCCATTGGTGATGGAGGCTTGGATGCAATCCTTGCCTTGAAGAAGAGATATACTTATCCTTTCCTGCAAAGTATATTGTTTCCTGGCCAACTACAAGATAAGAGTCAACCTCATATTTTTAAAATGTCCTCTATAGGCCCTGCCTCTGGAGTAGATCTTGTTAATAGAATGAGGCCTGGGGGAAATCTTGGTCAAATGTGGGTGCATTTTGATCACATACAATGTGTTAAAGGGTGGGCCACTATGGCTGCTCATGTATATGACCCCTATATACGTGAGCTATTGACCATTGCTACATGTGAGTTCAAAGTACAGAACACAGATGCACAGGTGCAATTTTGGCACATGTTAAATGAGCAAATGTTGCAAAATGGATTTGAGAAACCAGACTTTCAAGGGTTTATGGCAGATAGTGCTGGTTCAAATTGGTTGGCTGTAAGGACTGTGTACAATGGAGGGCCAAAAAATAGAATGGAGGGAAAAGAGAGAACTTGTATTTTCCATTGGGAAATGAGTATGGTTGATCACACAAGACGCTGCATTACCTCCCAGTTTCAAGAGGAACACAAATCATTATGTCGAAGTTGGAGAAACGCAACCACAGATGCCGCAGCAGATGAATGGAAAAATAGGATTAGAAAGTTTTGGTCTCCTAGCCATGTGAAGGAAGGGGAATTGACTGTCCTCCAAGTCTGGATGGCCTTTTGGGACATTCGTGTTAGTCAATGGGGAGGCATGTTCTTAACGCAACACGAAAATGTTGGCTTTGTACCGAGTTTGTACCTACAGTAAATCTATCTGAGAACAAGCACTCTAGCATTAGAGCGGGTCATGGGTTGCAAAAATATGTGTCTCTATATGAAGCTTTGGTTTTAGATCTTGCAATGAGTGCTTTACAAAGTGCCCATTATCATGCATACATGTTAGGAAAGCACTCTGGAACTGGACCAGATTTGGAGGTGTTGCGAAGACGAGTTTCTAAGGGTAATTCAAGTAGAGCACAACAAAATAAGCTTGTGGATTTGACAGAGGTTGTGCTAGAAGAGGCTGGATTGAACTCTCCAGAGTTGAAGAGACCCATGACTGAACCCTTGACAACAAGAAGAAAGAGGGGTTCAGGATTACCTATTGAGGAGCATGAACTAGACAGTCATCGTCCCGAGTACATCACAGTGACAACAAATAGAGTGCTTGGTAAAAGAGGAAAGCCAAATATAGCAAGCCATTTAGGTCAAGCAATTTGTAAAGAGACAGATGTGCATGTTGCCAATTGGGCAATACGGAGAACTGATCCACATAGTGTTGTCACATGCTTTGGGTACATGAAAGATATGCGAAGGAGGTGTGGGGTGTTGATTAATGCACAGGGTAGAGAGGCTGATCATGGAGTGCCTGCACCATGCTTCAAAGGTAGAAGACAACATCCAAATGGAATCACAGAGCAATTTATTTGGTTTTGCAATACAACGGTGACCCATACTTGGAACGTGGATCGATCTATTCAAGGTGTGCCAGGGGATTCACCTGGTGTGTGGAAGGTTGCTGAGGGAACCTCTTTAAGTATTGAAGAGATAGCCGAATTGATAAAAGCAGGCTTTGTCCTTGAGGATGTTGGGCAAGGTGATCCAGTGTAACAAGGCAACACAGTAAGCCATGCATGTCCATGTCATTGTGATGGAAAGATTGTGAGATGGAGATCTAAATTGAGTAAGGAATTCAAAGAAAGGATTGCGAAGGCAATGATAGAAAGTGGCGAGGTTTGAAAGAGGATATCATTGTTCCAAATGTGTCTCATGTGTTTCACGTGCGGACTCCAGGCTCAATAGCTAAGAAGGTTAGTTATGATGTGACAATTGCGGAGTTTCCACGTTGCACTTGTTTGGACTTCGCACAACGTGATGCCAAAAAGAATGCATACATGCCTTGCAAACACATATACTTCATATTCATCTTGGTGCTCGGTCTCGTTGCAGAAGTCCATCAATTCATGCATCAGGCTGCACTTACAAAGGTGGAGTTTTTTCATGCCTTAGCCGGTGGTAGAAACCTTGCACGCATGGAGTAGGTGCACAAGAAGGTGGCAAATTCCTAACATGTGCAGAGTGTATGGAGAATGGTGGCAATGTATGGGAGATGAAAAGAGATCCCTGTCTCAATTTTGGTAATGTTTTGCACATACAATAACAAGGATTTGTGGGTTTGATATATCAATACCTTTAGTCTTTACAAGTGTGGAGTAGATGAAAGAGACATCTCTATATTTCTTTAGTATCTATTGCATAAACATGTCATGGACACTTTTTGTAAGTGCAAGGTCGATGGGCTATGATTTTCATATACATGGAAATAATGAAGATCTTTTGGTTTGGACTAGCTTCAATACCTTTGGTATTTCACTCTACTGTGCATGAACTTTTTTTCCATTAAAATACTGGATGCATTATGAAATATGCTCCACTACATAAAGCAAGTACGTGAAAGTGGACTGATGGGATTTGATTGGTTGAGAACTAATTTGGCATCATTGCTTGCCTGGCTTAATTCTTTGCATGGCTTCCTTGGTGTTACTAAATGCTTTCTCTAATGGCTTACCCCATTTCCATAAATTTAAGGTGCCATGATTAAGGAGACTGTGAAACTCTTCTATCCTCAGATTATTCATGAAAAATGTGTGTGGCTTTGAAGTACAATACAGTGTCATGCAAAAGCCAAAATAAAAGTTTATTTCTATGCTCATATGATGTTAGGATAGACGGATAGAAGGTTGGGAAAATAATCCAAAAATTGAAGCTTCTTATGCTCCTTTTATTTGTTGTAAATAAGAAATAGATACATATATAGATAGATTTTGATCATCCATGTGAGAGGTAATACATATATAGACAGATTTCATTCATCCATGTGAGAGGTAATGGATCTTTAGAGGTGCCTATAATGAGAAATAGGATGCTTAGAGCCTACAGAAAGGAGTTGTAACTTTTCCTACACCACACTTCTGGCCCTTTCATGTTTTCAGTTGTATTTGATGTTGGTGACAATATTCTTTCCCCAATACAATAAATGAATGATTTGGATGGTCTGCTCGCTTTTTTATGCTCGGTTTTTCTTGCTCGCTTTTTGGTAACCCTCTTGACAACCACAAGGGAAGTTTTTTTTAAATATCATTTATTGGTAGTATTTTTTTCATTTCTTAGGCTTCTATGGCTGAAGATTTTTTGACAAGTGTTTTCAAGCATAGCAGACATTTGTTCAAAATCTCTTAATGATCAAGAGCTTATTGGCATGTATTTATGGAATAATATCAAATGCGGACAATGCAAAGGAAGATGAGCATGCTCATGCTTATGTTTTGTTTCATTTAGATGATAGAGTTGTCCATCAGTTTAATAAGCTCTCAACGGCAAAACATTGGGACTGCTGTAGTGAAAAGAGGAGTATGTATACATGAAGTATTGCACCTTTAGACACATGTGCTCTACATATGCAGTGTAGTCTTTTATGCATTGAAGATGAGTTTGCCATTACAAAAACTTTGGACTCAAAAAGGGGCCTTTTAAGAAAGGCTGGTGACATGGAAGGATAAGATGAATAAAACTAAGTATAATATTGGCTAGTGGAGGGAAATAGAACATTGGAAATGGCCTGACTTTTCCTATTTCTTTATTCAGTGGACCAAAGTTTGATGTAGACCTCCCACTTGCTGCCTCAACTCTCCCAACACACTTTTGAACTTTAACCAAGCTGAAAACACTAGTTTCATAGCCAAACTAGCACCATTTGTCTAGAAATCAAAACATCCCATCCAACTACCATACTCCTCTCATTCTCTCTCATTTCTCTTCCTTCTTCCTTATGTATGAGCGCCATTTTGAATATTTCATGCTCTAACCCTATTTTCATATTTCTTTCTTTCTTTTGAGCAAAAGGCTTCTTTCTCTATTCTCACTATCATGGGATGGACTTGTAAGAAAATAATACGTCTGTGCTCAACAGATAACAGGATCTCGTAAGCAAGAGAGAAAACAAGATAGTATGGAGAATCAAAAATTTGATTACTGTAGAACTGATACAATAGATGGCGCTGCCTCCCAGCCGTGCGCTCTTGTGAAAGAAGCTTCGATGTCATGATGGAAATAGTAGAAGACGGAGGCTGAATGCTAAGGAATCAAGGTTGCTGTAGCCAATGATGAAATGGGCTTCACGGGCTTGCTCTTATATAGCCACTAGTCGTAGTCAGTTAGGCTCAATTGGGTGGCCGACCTAGTCCACCCAAAACGGTTGACTGGGGGTCGGTCCCAAAATAGGCGACCAACCATACGATAGAACCAGTGTGCAAAATAGAGCAACTAACCTATGGTCACCGTTCGGCCCACAGCCATCTGGGATCATCTAAGGCTCCAAACGGGCCCACAGCTCCAAACGGGCCCCGCAACCCAAGAGTGGGTTGCCCCGGGAAATGCTCCATCTACCCTCAGTGCGGTCAGTCAAGGGATGCCTTCCTGCACTTACATGTAGCCTAGTTGGCGGTGTGCTAACTCTATCTGAAGTCATCCAGCCATCAGGCCACACATGGCCCCCATCTAGTGTCCAAACCAGGACCTACCGAATAACCGAGCTACTCAAATGCCTTCTCCTCATATGGGGGGCTTACAAGTAGAGTTAGCTGGTTCGTGCATAGTTACATGAGAGTGGAGCATTGATATCTAACACCCCCCCTCAATGTCTACCCGCAAGTGAACTTACTTTTTCGGTCCAAGTCGATGAAGTCTTCCAAGAGCCTTCGTGAAGATGTCCGCAGCATTCTCTATAGTCGGACAGTACACCAAGTCGACCTCTCCATCCATGATTAGCTCGTGTACAAAGTGATATTGAATCTCAATGTGTTTTGTGCAAGCATGGAACATCGGGTTCTTTGCAATCGCCATGCAACTCTGATTGTCACATGATAACTATGTAGGCTTGTTCTGCACTGCACCCATGTCCCCCAAAATCCTCCTAAACCACACTGCCTCGCAAGAAGCAAAGCATTCAGATTTGTACTCGGTCTCGGTAGAAGAAAGAGCAACTGTGGGTTGCTTCTTGCTGACCCATGACACAACTCTAGATCCAAGTGAGAAACAGTACCCTATCACTGATCTCCTGCTGTCCACGTCTCCTGCCCAATCCGAGTCACAGAATCCGGTCAAGATGTTGCCCTTGGTATAGGTGATGCCATAATCAAGTGTGCCTTTGATGTATTTCAGCACCCGCATCCTTGCCCTCCAATGGTTCTCTCGGGGCTTATTGGAAAACCTGCTTAGTACACCAGTCGCAAAGCTGATGTCTGGCCGTGTGTTGCACAGGTAAATCAAGCTGCCCACAAGTCTTCTGTACTACGCTTCATCCACCAGTGGTGATGAATCCTCGCTTGAGAGCTTCACGTCAACCTCCATAGGGGTACCAACTATTTTGCACTCAGCCATGCCAAATGCTTTCAGTATCTCTCTAGCATATTTCAGCTATGAAATGAAGATTTGTTTTGGCTCCTGCCAAACTTCAATCCCCAAACAGAAATGCATCAGTCCGAGGTCTTTCATTTCAAACTCTCTTCCTAGCAAATGCTTCGTCTACGAGATCTTCTCTTCATGGTTCCCTATTATGACAAGGTCGTCCACATAAAGGACCATGATCATACACCTGCCTCCTCTCAAGATATACAAATTTGCATCAGATGGGCTCCTCCTGAACCTGTTTTGCAGAAAGTAGGCATCAATTTGCTGGTACCATGCTCGTGGGGCCTGTTTCAGCCCATAAAGTGCCTTCTTCAGTTTGTAGACTTTACCTTCTGAACCGGGGATCTCAAAACCTGGTGGTTGTTCCACGTATACCTCCTCCTTGAGATCTCCATTCAGAAAGGCAGATTTCACATCCATCTGAAACACGGGCCAACTTCCCTAGGCAGCTAAAGCCAAAACACTATGAATTGTGGTTAGTCGAGATGTGGGAGAAAAAGTATCTTGATAATCAAAACCGTGTACCTGTGTAAATCCTTTTGCCACGAGCCGAGCCTTGTACTTATCCAACATGCCATCGGGCTTGTACACCCACTTGGTTCCGATTACCTTGCGTTTTGGTGGTTGATCCACAAGGTCCAAAATGTTGTTCTTCATTATGGAGCCATACTCCGATCTTGTACACCCACTTGGTTCCGATTACCTTGCGTTTTGGTGGTTGATCCACAAGGTCCCAAATGTTATTCTTCATTATGGAGCCATACTCCGACTGCATAGCCTCCATCCACCTATCATCGCCCTGTGCCTCTTCAAGACACTTGGGTTCATCAGCACGGATCACTTCTGTCATCAAAGCATAGTTGACCAGGTGTTCCTGCACCCTTCTTTGCTCCTCTAATCTCTTGGACCGGCAGTGTTCGGATGGTTCCTCCTCAATGGCTGGAGGTTCTCTACCATCCAAAAGCTGCTTTACCCACTTTGGGAATGGCCGTTGCCATTGTGGTTCTGCAGGCTCTTCTTCATCTTTTTTGTCTTGAATTCTCCCAAGCACTGTTGGGGGAGTTCGGTCTACTGTTGGTGGCGGTACTGGATGGATATCCTGGTCCTGGTTGTCTGGGAAGGAAGCATCCTCCTCCAATTGATGTGGCTGTTCTGAGAAGACCACATTGCGACTTACAATTACCTTCTTGGTAACAGGGTTATAGAGATGGTAACCCTTCGCCTCTTCACTGTAGCCCAAGAAAATACATTTCTGGCTCTTTGGTTCCCATTTAGTCCTGGTAACATCAGGGACATGCACAAAATAGTCACATCCAAAAACTCTGAAATGTCCAGCTGAAGGTTTCTTACCAGAGAAAGCTTGCAGTGGAGTCATCCTGTTCACAGCCTTCGTGTAGCTACGATTGAGGATGTAAACTGCCGTGTTACATGCTTCAGCATAGAAAGACTTTGGCAAATCTTTCCCTTTCATCATACTCCGGCCCATTTTGCAGATGACGTGCATCTTGCATTCTGCTACTCCATTTCACTGTGATGTATGTGGCGGGGGTTTCTGCCTCTTGATTCCGTGACTTTTGTAGTAATTTTTGAATTTAGTCGATGTGAACTCTCCACCTCTGTCTGATCTCAGCTTCTTCACCTTCCTCCCTGATTCTTTCTTGACCATTACATGCCATTCCTTGAACCTACTGAAAGCCTCGTCTTTCGTCTTCCGGAAGTATATCCATATCCTTCTACTATAGTCGTCGATCAGCGTCATGAAGTAGAAGGAACCACCCAAAGCTTCTATCTCCATCTTTCCACAGAGGTCCGTGTGAACGAGCTCTAGAGGAGCCTTTGCTCTGCTGGCCTCTTTAGAAAAGGGCTGCCGATGCTGCTTGCCCATCATGCAAGCTTCACATACATCAGGAAGATTTGAAATTTCTGGTAGGTCTGCAATCATTCCACTTTTATGCTTTCCTTCAAAGAACTAAGGTTTAGATGACGAAACCTCTCATGCCATAGCTTAGTGTTCTTCACATCCGCTCGAGCAGTGAAAGCTAAGAGTTCGTAAATGTTGTTGCACCGTGTACCTTTACCAACGACCTTCCCTTGAAGATCCAGGATCTATGTACCATTCTTATCGAATTGAACTTTGAGGTCCCGATCCGTGATCGTGGAAACGGACAACAAGTTCCTCTTGATATCTGGCACATAAAGAACATCGGACAATTGTTTTACAACTCCATTTGACTTGAGAGCAATCGTACCTTTTCCTTTTGCTAGACATTTTGCATCATTGTCGACTGCTACCATGATGTCATTCCCTACCGGCTGTAGAGAGGTATACCAATCCTTCCGACTGGTCATGTGGCACGATGCACCACTGTCAATGATCCAAGGTTCATCCGCAGGTACATGAACTGCCTCCATGCAAATCTCCTCAATTGCGATGAACAGCTCTATTGGTACTGCTTGCGCGCTATTGTTGGACTCTTTCTTCACTCTGTTCTTCTTATCTGCAATCTTCTTGTGGCACTCATTTTGCTGGTGCCCTGCCTTGTTGCAATAGAAGCACTTGATCTTCTTCTTTCTCTTTTTATCATCAGAAGAAGATGGGTTACCAGAGTCCTTACCCTTACCTTTCTTTGATCCGCCGGTCTAGAAAGCCGAGTCTTCTGTAGTCCTCATCTTTTGACGCATCTCCTCCTCCAGAAGCATCGCGCTGAAATCCTCAAAGTTGAGGGGTAGATTTCTGTTTTGCATGTTCAGTGCCGTAACAAGACCATCGTACTTTGGTGGGAGAATCCGTATGCACCTTCGTGCTAGATTCTCGCTGGTGATGGTGATGCCAATCACAGTCATCTGATCACACAGATTCTTCACCCTGGTGATGAACTTCTCTGCCACTTCAGACTCAGACAACTTCTCGTTCGTGAGTTGAGTCTCCAAATTTTGAATCCGCGTCTAATTCGTGGTCTCGTACTGATTTTTCAAGACCGTCCATGCCTCCACTGTGGTGACATGTTGAATTAACGCCATGATGGAATCACTAACACTGCAGATAATAGAACACAGTGCATCTGCATTTCTTCTTGTCCACACAAGAATCTCATTCGCAGTTGGTACTATCTGTTGTCCTGCATTGGCTGGATCTGGTCTCAAAAACGGCCTCACGTCCACCCCAGTAGCAGTGTCCCAAAACTCATATGCACTTAGGATGGTCTTCATCTTGAACTTCCAGAGAGGATAGTTAGAGCCATCCAACTTTCCGCTTTCGCCGAATGGTGGGATTTGCAGTCTTGCGGGCTGGGCCATCTCTCACAATCTGCTCGCAAACAGAAACACACTACCAAATCTTCTTGCTAGATTCCAGGCTCTGATACCATGTAAGAAAATATGTCTGTGCTCAACAGATAACAGGATCTCGTAAGCAGGAGAGAAAACAAGATAGTATGGAGAATCAAAAATTTAATTACTGTAGAACTGATACAATAGACGGCGCTGCCTCCTAGCCGTGCGCTCCTATGAAAGAAGCTTCGATGGCATGCTGGAAACAGTAGAAGACAGAGGCTGAATGCTAAGGAATTAAGGTTGCTATAGCCAGTGAACAAATGGGCTTCATGGGCTTGCTCTTATATAGCCACCAATCGTAGTCAGTTAGGCTCAATTGGGTGGCCGACCCAGTCCACCCAAAACAGTCGACTAGGGGTTGGTCCCAAAATAGGCGACCGACCATACGATAGAACCAGCGTGCAAAATAGAGCAACTGACCTACGATCATCGTTCGGCCCACAGCCATCCGGGATCATCTGAGGCTCTAAATGGGCCCCGCAACCCGAGAGTGGGCTACCCCGGGAAATGCTCCGTCTACCCTCAGTGCGGTCAGTCAAGGGATGCCTTCCTGCAGTTGCATGTAGCCTAGTTGGCAGTGTGCCAACTCTATCTGAAGCCATCCAACCATTAGGCCACACATGGCCCCCATCTGGTGTCCACAAACCAGGACCTATCGGATAACCGAGCTACTCAAATGCCTGCTCCTCATATGGGGGGCTTACAAGTAGAGTTAGCTGGTTCCCGCGTAGTTACATGAGAGTGGAGCATTGATATCTAACAGGACTTTCGCATCGAATCTCAACATTTCCCTTCTTTACTTGTGTTTCCCTCCCATTACACGTTCATTTTTTCAAAACTTTCAAGATTTTTGAATGAGATTTACTCTCCCTTCTTCTTGCTCTATTTTAGACACTTTTCTTTCAAATCTTGCCACTTCTTCACTCATCTAAGATTCTCTTGGAATTTCAAATCATTTTCAGTTTAGAAACTCGAGGTAGTCAATGTTTTAGACGAACTGCAAGGTGAAGCTACTGGATGAGATCCTTTAAGAAAGGAAGAAAGAAGATTGACTTTTAGGCATTACAATTGCTTTCTTTTGACCATCTCTCAACACTAGCCACTGTCCTTGTCAACAACCTCTAGGGGGGGCCAATTTCAAAACATTTGTGAAGGCTTGGGGTCTATCCAAGCAACTTTCATCGAGGTTGCGGTGAGACAACTTTTGAAAAAATGCAAGATAGTGACAATAATGAGATTTGAAAATGAATGATGCAACTTTGAAGAAGTAGTAGTTCATATTTCTTTTTATGTAGTTGTGTTGTTTTGTTTCAATACATAGTTTGAAAACATTGAAATATTTGTCTATTTTGAAATAAATTTTATGAAAGGAGCTTATAAATTCTTTCTTATGAGAGGGAAAGTGCAACAATAAAAAAGCAGCCACTGTGGATATCTTTTCAAGCAAGTAAATAGTTTCAAAGACATACACTCTTATTATCTATATTTTTCTACAAAAGATTGTTTCAAATAGATTTAGAAGCATATAATTTGGTTTGGAGCAAGATCAAGATCCAACAACTTAAGCTTAGAATACAAGAGGCCATTGGGGAGGACAAGTTTGATCATAGGTTTCCTTCAAAGATCCCTGCTCCAAGAATCTAGTATTGTTTATTTACAAGTTTTTGATTTATTAAACATTTAATAGTTTAAAATTTTATTTATTGTTTTCAAATGCGATTTGTGTTTTTTAATTGTAACTTACTCAGTCAAAGTGTGCCTCTAAATTTGCTAAAGGCAAGTCAATTTATTAATTGTTTATGTGTGATATTAGTTTTGTTTTCATTTACCATGTATATGTGCTGATGAACTATTGACATTCATAATTTGTTTTAGCATCTTTGATACCATCATTAGATAGTTTGTTTTAAATTTTGATATGTTTTACATGCAATATTTTAACAAATTTTGTGGTATTTAAATGTATTACATTTGTTCTTGTTGAGAGTTGTGGTGCCATGAGCACATGTAGAGCAAAGGTATGAGCAAAGGGTAAGCTGCCACATGGCATGGAGGAGATATCCCACATGTGAGCAAGCAAATGGATGTAAGTACCCTCACCTATAAAAGGGAGTTCATTTGAAGTAATATCAATCAAGCACTTTGCACTATCTCAAGATTCTCTTTATGAGTCCAAGCTAATCTATCTTGGAACCTCATTGACTTGAGGTACATGTCATGAGCACTCTCTTCATCATGTTTGCACTTAGGTTGCATCCTCCTTAGATTAGTGTTGTATTAGGATGTTGTCTTAGTGACTAGGAGAGCTCGATCCCCCGATTTGACATGGTATCAGAGCTTAGGTCTAGTTCTCCTAGATTAGTTTTAGATTGAGGTTGAGTGTTCTCTTTTAGTGTTCATTCTTTCATTCTCCCGTTGAAAGATTTCCGCTCTTTTCCATTTGTTCATTCCGTCTATTCGGTCCATGAGAGAGAGGTATTTCCATTGAGACAAGAAATTGTGAGGTTCTTCACAAAGATCCCTTGTGAGATAGAGATCTACTCTCCTCCTATTCCGAGAGGAGAGACAGGCATCAAACAGCCGACGTTCTGCCATCTTGGAGACTCGTAGCTCCAAAGCTTCAAGCAAGCCACATCGCTAAAGCTAACAATCCATCGACAGGCATCGGCTCCTTCAAACGACCCTTGCTTCTCCAACAACCTTAGCAAACACTACGATGGCCTCCCAACGACTGGTGGCTCAGGCGAATTGTCGACTCCTCAGCATCAACGCATGACAAGCACAACTGACTGTTGCTTCTACGACAACAGCCAGCTTCGCCTGGCGTCCAACTCTATCATGGCTCACAGCCAAGGTAGCCTTGAGCTACAATAAGCAAAGCTCCCTGAGCCCTAGCAACTCCAAGCCTCACAGGCCGGCTCGACCTTGCAGTGGCTCCAAGCGTCTTGCCAAGCCTCTCCATCGAGCCAATCTCTAAACCTACGACCTTTAACTAGACAGAGCCTCTCCTTCACAAGCGATGCCTCTACAAACTACTGACAAAGCTCAGCGACTACAGCTATGACCTTCCACAGTTCTAGCTCCACCAAGCCTCAGCTAACTCCAACGACCATGGATGGCCTCCATCGACCCGGCTCAACACTCTACCTAAAGCTACACAGCTGAAGCCTCTCCTGCATCATGGGCTCACAGGATGACTACTGATGACCAACGAGCGCCTCCTCGACGAACCTATGCCATCAAGCTTCCGACAACCATAGCAGTAGTTCCATATCAACCAGCTCCTCCAATCGATCTCCACCAGCCATGACGCCGTCCTCATTACATCACAGACGAGATCTCTGCTGAATTATCTCTTCACAAAGTCCTAAGGTCTCCACAATTGACATGTGTCAAAGATAAAACTTAATCACATCTAGGGGTGGTTCAGTTAGTGGGGTTAGGTTCAGTTACTTGGATCATAGTTAGGTTTGTTTGAACTCTGGGTTAATTCAGTTTAGTTAAAAGTGTGCCACGTGGCATAGGGCTACCTCAACACAGTAAACTCTTGCCAAGCACAATTTTCAAGTTGCATGTGAATACCTTGTGCCACATCATCAAAGGCCCCTCTTCTTCACAAAAGCTTCAACAAGCCATAACTTGCAATCTAGGAAGAATTTGCTTATGCTCCAAAAAAGGAAAAGTGATTATCTTTTTCGAGCTCTATGCGCCTGTCAGATCAGAATCATTGTATGCAATTAGACACTACCAATATTGAAACAAATCAATTGGTAAGACCTTTGCAACAAATGGAAAAGTGACGCATGAATGCACAAAGCATGCCAAAAGCACAAGTGCATGAGATGACCATAGTACGAAGCATGGCATCCACACATAAAGCATTAAGGCACATGGAAGAACAAAGCATCATGCATCAAGCTACGTTAAGCGAAGAAGCAAACACCATCGACATGAAGCATTAAAAAGCAAAAACCCTTGCCAACCTTGCCTATATGTTTGTAATCAAACCTGACCACCTGAGACTAGCTATGAAAGCACCCAGGGGAGGTATTGACATGTAAAAACCACACTTGACCACCTTAAGTAGCAATGCATGCACTAAGGGGAGGTGATGGATTTGTAACTCACATCTGACCACCTTGCAGTAGCCAAAGGGTTATGGCATCAAGGGGAGGTGTTGAGAGTTGTGGTGCCATGAGCACATGTAGAGCAAAGGTATGAGCAAAGGGTAAGCTGCCACATGGCATGGAGGAGATATCCCACATGTGAGCAAGCAAATGGATGTAAGTACCCTCACCTATAAAAGGGAGGTTCATTTGAAGTAATATCAATCAAGCACTTTGCACTATCTCAAGATTCTCCAAGCTAATCTATCTTGGAAACTAATTGACTTGAGGTACATGTCATGAGCACTCTCTTCATCATGTTTGCACTTAGGTTGCATCCTCCTTAGATTAGTGTTGTATTAGGATGTTATCTTAGTGACTAGGAGAGCTCGATCCCCCGATTTGACAGTTCTATGGAATTTACTAAGTTAAATGTGTTGCTATGTTTTTCATGTAAGGTCATTTTATTTGTTAGTTTTTCCATAACTTGTTGCTAAGTATATGCATTTTTGAAGCTATATTTGCAATCATTAGATATTGTATGTAGTTGGGATCTCATTTTTGCTTGATTTGATATTGTTTTGAAACATATCATCTCTCTCTCTCTCTCTCTCTCTCACGCACACACACACACACACACACACACACACACACACACACACACACATAGACACACACACACACACACATACACACACACACACACACACACACACACACACACACACACACACACACACACACACACACACACACACACACACACACACACACACACGCATGCACGCATGCACTCACACACCTCTCTCTCTCTCTCTCTCTCTCTCTCTCTCTCTCTCTCTCTCTCTCTCTCACTCACTCACTCTCTCTCTCTCTCTCTCACACACACACACACACACACACACACACACACACACACACACACACACACACACACACACACACATGCACGCATGCACGCGCACTCACACAGACACATTGCTCTCTCACTCTAATTGCTCTCTCTCTCTCACCTACATGCATGTGCACACACACAATGTGCATGCACCCACGCACGCACACACATGCCCACATACACACACTCTCCCTCCGTCCCTCTCTCTTTGATGTCTCTCTCACTCTGATTGCTCTCTCTCATCCATCCTTGCACAACCTCACACTCTCCTCCCTCTCTCTCTCTCACTATTGCTCTTCCTTCCTCTTAGTGACTACCAAACCTATCTCGGTAACCTACCTAGCACACCCTTTCACTCTTTGTGTCACTTGCCACCCCTTTTCATCCCTTTTAGTGACTATCAACCCCCTTAGTGACCCCTTTCCATCTCTCTCTCTCTCTCTCTCTCTCTCTCTCTCTCTCTCTCTCTCTCTCAATACATGTATACAGATATCCACACTCGGGGGGTTTCACCTAACATACATGTAAGTTACTACGCGCGTTCAAATGAAGGGGGGTTTAATTCAAAATTTTCCCTTGAGGGTCACTCAAAAATATGTAAGATAGCACATGCGATCAACATAAGGGGTTCTAGACCTTTATGGAGTTACAGAAATATACAAACATAAGGGGTTTTTTAATTGAAAAAGTGAAAATTTTCACACATAAGGGATATTTTAATCATCTTAAAATTTACAAAAGGGGTGTATATAGGTTATAAAGATCCGTAGGTAGGGGTTTTGTTTAATATCCCTTGATCATACATGCTACATGGTGTTTTTACATAATTTTCGTTTATACATAGGGTTTCTTAGTAATCACACCCCCCAAGTATCCGCACAGATTTAAAATTATAAAGATTTATCAATTTATCATTTATAGGCCATAGAGAGGCATCAATATAGAGGTGCAAATGATTATATATAGGCTTTGTATTATTTGTGTTTTTTGTTCTTACATCTAATAATGCCTCATGGCCAAGTGCATTGATGAAGCATTGAGGATCCAAGCAACTAGATATTGTTAATATCCAGTATTTGGGACAAAAAGATGAACCCCTGCCATCATGTCTTTGTTATCTCTATATGTGGGGGACAACAATTCCTACAAAGGATGTTTGTCTCATCCCTATATCTAACATTGTAATCATCAAGTCTAAACTAATAGTCCTTGAGAGGGCTTACTGTTGCCAACTACAGTTCTTCTCCGATGAACCACATGTCCACTCCTCTTCTAGTTCCAACATTAGATCGGGATGTCCTTACTAAGAAATAAATACCTCAATAATGGGAATTTGAGTCCCATCATGCAAGTCATCATTGATCACTTCCCATTGTAAGTTTTTTAATATAAACTTTATATAAATGAAAGACATGCAAAGCTTTTGCCTTTCATTGAAATACCTACAAAATTGAAATCTACCAATACATACAATCTTGTAACATTATCATTTTTTATACAAACAAGAATTATTCAGCGTACTCACTGAATAATCTAGATTGTTAAGTCGACATTGTACCAAGTCTATGACATATTCTTGTTGTCCATCCGTTGTCAAATAATTCACATAGCCAGTCTAGTTGTAAGCTTTTGCAAGTATATGTTATCTTTGTTTTTTATCAATTGCCTACAATTGGCAAAGAAATCAACAAAGCATGGGAATGGAAGAAACCAGCTCAGCCTAGCATTTCTTCCACCAGTAGTTGGCTTCATAACATTTCTAACATGATTAAACATTCTATATCTTTATGATTCATTAATCTTGGTGCTTGGAAGCAGTCACTCTAGACTGTGAAAAGGGAAGACATTCTTCCATATTAGACTTCTTGATTTGGCACAATAAAAGAAGGTCCCAGCCTTCAACTCAGATGGTGTACTACCTTCATATTGAATATTACTATGCTCAGAATGGAGGACATGCAACACCTTGGTTATGCATGCTACAGGCTCCCACACTTTTTAATTTGATGGACACAAATTTGTCAAACAAATGCAAGTTATAACAAGGTTGTGTTAGTGTCCCCAACTAAATGTAGCAACTTTGAAGCATGGCCCTAGCACACTATCGAGTACTTCCAATTGGTCCTAAATAATGGTTTCCTACATCTAGATGTAAGGATATGTTTGCATGGGTAAAGACATGTTGAATGTGTATATACATCATTTTCTTATTGTTGGGAGACATTTCAAAGTCCATGATTCTCCCCTTCCATTGTTTGGAGATGTCCCTTGCATCCTTTCAAGCCACTATAACACCCATGATTAGTGGGTTGAATTTTGATCCAATAATATTTCCTATAGAGTTGAGAAATCCACTCCTCATGCTCATTCTTTATATTCTTTAGTATAACAAATTATTAAATATCTCGATATCTATCATTTTCCATCTTTATAGTCCTTGTTCTAGTACCATGTGATTAACAATAGCTCTCTTCCTCTCTCATCTCACCCATAAACATAGTAGTCATTGATATATCCATCAAAATTCACTCACTCACCACTCATTGGAAAACGTGAGCATATTCTAGTTAGGGGATTGTTTGGATGGGAGGAACACAACGAGGCATGACATGGTCAAGCCACGATTTTCAAAGGAAATATTTTAGTATGGAGCACCAATTTTACTTTTTTAATATTTTAGAAAAAAAGAAAAATTTCCCCCATAATTGGGGAGCCTTTGTTATAGAGAAGTTCACATGGCATAATCTCCTTGATAGATTCTATATTCCCTTACCAAGCCTCTAACATTTTAGCAATTTTCTAGAGGGACCCTTTTTGTCCAAATTTTTTGTAATAAATGCTCATCATGGTGTGTTGCACATCAACATTGAGAGTAGATTTTGAGATCCCCTATGTAAAGTAAGCAAGACATGCATGTGTGTGTGGTTTGGCTAAGCATGTGAGAGCTAATCAATGAAATGTGGGTGATTGTGTAGTTGGGAATAAGGACCCTAACATTGTAAAAATGAAGAGTGTGTGATAGGAAATGAAAATCCCAATGAGCAGTTGGATGCATTCTTCACTCTCCATGTCCCATGTTAGTGCATGTGATTTGAGCTCTCCTATGCTTTGAGTACTTGTCTCTTCCAGTTCCCAACAAGGAGGGGGGGACAAAGGGGGAAAGGAGTGGGTAGAAGGGGAGGGGAGTGAATGTTAGGGGGCAAGTGGGGGGGGGCTATACGATGTTGCATATGTAACACTTAGCAGAGGGGATGGAGGGGGGCAGAGAGGGTAGAAGGGAAGAGAGGCAAGGGGAGGAAGCAAGGGGTTGAGAGGAAAGAGAAAGAGAAGGGAGAGGAAGGGATGGAGCGGAGGGTTGAGAGAGCAAAGTCGGGATAGGAAGGAGGGAAGGAGGAGGGGAGGGGAGAGAGAAGGGAGGCATTGTTCATGAAACACCTTGGGAAAGGGGATAGTGAGGGGAGAGGTGTGGTGGTGTCTCCCTCTTTGGGGGCTTGGGGGAGTGTAGTGAGGTTAAGAAGATAGAATTCGGGGGGGAGGGGGGATATGAGGAGGCAAGGTGTTTTTCACGACACCTTGGGGGAGGGGGTATAGAGGGGCAAGTTGTGGCATTTGGATGGGGCAAGATGTTGCGTATGCACTTGGGGGAGAGGGGTATAGAGGGGGAAAGGGGAGGGAGGAAGACGGGAGGGGGAAGTTGTTGCTCATGCAATACCTTGGTGGGGGCTTCTTGGGGGAGCATATCAAGGTTGGAGTGGGTAGAAAGCGATGGGGAAGGAGCCAGGAATGATGGAGAGGCCAGAAGAAGGGGAGGGGAATGTGTGTGAGGGGGGAGGGGAAAGAGTGTTAGGGGGGGGAGAGAGGGGGCAAGGCATTGTGTAGTAGACAATCCCTTGGGGGAGAGGTGGGTGAGGTGAGGGAGGAAGGTGGTGCTCATGCAACAGCTTGGGAGAGGGAGGGGATGAAGGGGGGGGGGCACACTGTTGCTATTGGGAAGAGGTAGGATGGAGTGGAATGAGGGGGGGAAGGTGTTGTACGTGCAACACTTGGGGGAAAAGGGGTTAATGAATACAACAAGAGGAGGAAAAGGAGTGGACTCACAAGGAAGAGGCCCATGGAGGAGTAGGAGGTGAGGAGGATAAGCATGAGAGAAGGAGGCAACATTTGAGAGGATGAGGAAGAGGTGAGGATGAGAAGCACGAGAGAAGGAGGCAATATTTGAGAAGAGGACGAGGAGGAAGGAGGCAACATTTGAGGAGGAGAAGCACAAGAGAAGGAGGAAACATTGAAGAGGAGGAAGAGGTGATGCTAGAGGAGGAGGCAACACTAAAGGGTGATAGAGGAGGTGACTGAGAAGGAGAAGGGGATGCACATGGAGATGAGTGGTATATGGATTTTGTTTTAGCTTGTGGCAATTAAATTCACCCTCTATCTTCTTATCCTTCTCTTTTCTTTGGTTTCACTATAAGGTGAACAGTCCCTCTCTTCTTCTTTTGAGTGTCATTGAGTTGGGAGTGGAGCTCCAAGAAGAAGCAGTTGAGGAGAAGGTGATGTTCTCACTTACATTTTGCCCCCCCCCCCCCCCCCCGCCACACACACACACACTCACACACCCTTGTTTCCTATGTTTTTCCTACATAGCTAGTCCCTCACATGCAATAAGTACATTCTTTGACTTCAAACTTGCTGCGACTTTTTGAAACTTCCCCTAAATAATGTAATAAGTGATTTCTTTCCAAGCGGTCGTGAACACAATGCCTTACAATCAAAAGTTTCGTGTTTTCTGATGTGATAAAGAGGATGCCTAGAAGAACTCCATTAGAAGAGATTGCAGCCCATTTAATAGAACTTGAAGATTGTGAAGGTGTTGCTCAAGCTATTTGCACAGTTATCATGATCACTGTAGGATCCCATAGGATAGAATAGATGCATCTTGCAAGAGGTGTGAGAGCACAATGAAAGCAATATGGTAGATCTCAATTATGATTGTGAGAGAGATGACTCTCTCTTATAGAAAGAAGGAGAAGGTAATACCTTCCCTACATAGTGGCAATCAGTCCCTACATCAGTGGGAATCAATCCCTACATCAATGGGATTACCTTTGTCTTACATCATCACTTAGGTCACACACTAGACACATCATAGCACTTGATGTGCCTTTACAACACACACAAACACACATGTGACTCCCCTAGATGCACACATGCACCATAGAGCAAGCCCTTGATCATACTTACCCCAACAAACCCCCCCTCAAGGGGTTGCCTCTTGCAGTGTCAAGGATACATCTAGTCTCATAGTTTCTCAAGCCATCTCATGGTGGTCAAGGATTAATCTATGGCTAGGATCTCATGCTAGCAAGGGTTCCCAAGGGTGTGAGGCTCACAGAAATGGGATAGTCAAAACACATATCACATGGCCTACATCATATGGTGACTAGAGTTGATTTACATAACATATTCTTTTTGGAGTAGTACTCCAGGAAGAGAACCTCAAAATTTGACCAAGTGATGATAAACAAAAAAGACAGTGTGCCTAAAAAGCATAGTCTTCATCATGTGGAGACTCATCAAATGAAAGTAGATTGGCAGTTTTTGACTTTTCTTCCTTTTTGGCTTTACAATACTTTTCATGGTGATTATTTTTGCCACAATGTTTGCATGTATTGATCTTGAAGCAATCTTTTGAGAGGTGATTAGTCTTCCCACAATGTTTGCAAGGTGAAAACTTGCCCTTCTGAATTTATATGTCATAGGCTGTGTCATTGCCTCTCTGGTAGGCTATACCATTGCCTCTCCAGAGTTCCATGTGCCTTTCTTCTTCTTGAAGAGTAGTAATAAGACCTTCAAGAGTAGGATTAGGAAGATTTTTCAGAGTGGTAACAACATGATCATAATCTTCAGGCATACTTTTGAGCAATATTGCCATTGCATCATCTGTAGTAATTGGAGAGTTGATAGAAGCAAGTTGAGTCATGAGACTCTACATGTAATTGACATGGGCAGCCAAGGGAGTGCCACTAGCCATCTTCAATTCAAAGAAAGCAATTTTAAGTGACAATTTTGAGATGTGAGAGCTAGCACCAAAAATAATGTCAAGCTTCTGCCAAGCTTCAGAAGGAGATTCGAAATCAGAGATATGATGGATATAGTCATCTCCTAAGCCAAGAGCAATGATGCCATACGCTTTCTCCTCTCTAGCAGGATCTCTTGCCAGGCGTGTCGGAGTTGAGGATTCTCCAACATTAGAGGCTGTTGAAGAAGAAGTTGAAGCAGGTTTGACAAGCCCCCAGAGGTTTTCCCTCATCAATGCAAACTTAATCTTCATCTGCCATGTGTGAAAGCCTTTACCATTGAACTTATCCATATTCAAGATGGTAGCCATGAGAGGGTCTAACCCAAAATGGGTAGTGTCTACTCTCTTACAAGGCTAGAAAGAGTTGAAGAGCTTCAAAATACAAGCATTTAGAGTAGCAAAGAATTGTAACCAAATTCCTGTTGGTAAGCTGAAAGGAAAGCAAAGAGTGGACACAAACTCAGAATACTTGCATTATGGAATGAAGAAGAGTGAGGTCCTTAAGTAGGCACCTCATACATGCTCACTGACATCACTGATGACTTCAGAGCTCCACAATCATCTCCTCAATCTGCTCCTAGATTCTCTCAATCATCCTATGTGGCTCTCCACCACCTAACTGTGCTTGTGGGCACCTAACTATGCCTCTAGCACTCACACATAGAAACCAAGGTGTGCCTGAGGCATACACCTTGAGATATCCCATCAAACCCCCCCTCAAGGGAATGCCTCAGGCTATGTCAAGGATACATCTAGTCTCATAGTTTCTCATGCCATCTCATGGTGGTCAAGGATAAATCTATGGCTAGGTTCTCATGCTAGCAAGGGTTCCCATGGGTGTAAGGTAAACAAAAGGGATACAAAAAGACCTTCCAATGGTTATCTCCCCTGCATGTACATGCACACAATGTCTATAGGAGGTACCATGGAGCAAAACATACACATGGCCTACATCATACGGTGACCAGAGGTGTTTACAAAACACACAAAACACAATAGTTTATTTCATTCATTTTGGAGGACTATCCAGGCTGAGTACCTTGACATAAAAAGAGAGATCTGGAGCATACATAGAGATGATTTAAAATGCATAATCTTCATGGGATGCCTCATCTTGTGGAGGCAAAATATCCATGTCAAGGCAAGGTCTTACCACATGGGTAGTGTCTAGTGCCTTATAAGATGGTACTATGATAGAACAAGTGGATCTGAAAATCATATCCTTCAAGAGAACAATTATCTTGTCATCTCCATAGTTGTGTAGAGAAGCATATCTTAGGTATCTGACCTTCATCTTTTTCTTGGACTTGGAGTCAAATAAAAGTGCCATGAGAGGGTAGATCTCTGGCTTTGTAGTTGCTTCCTTTTTGGCAACCATTGTTTTGGCAATCTTCAACAAAAAAGTCAGATTGACATTTTCATCCTTTGTAGCATAACAAGACATTGCTTTATGTTTTGGCTTTTCACATATTTTGCATAAGCAAGCCATGAGAGGGTCTAACCCAGGTATTGGGCAGTGTCTTCTCTCTTACAGGACTTAGAATAACAACTGAAATGCTTCAAAATATAAGCATTTAATGTAGCAAAGTCTTGTGACCAAATTTCAAACAATGATGCTTTCACTTACATGCTTCATAGAGGTGGCTAAAATGAATACTTTCCAATCAAAACCAGGTCTAGCAATTCAAAGAAAAACTGAAGCCACACTTGTATTGATGCTATTGAAAACATCAAAAACTCAGAAGTGCTAGAGTAGCATTTTATGTAGCATCATCTTCAAAAACTTGTCAAAACTGTCAAAATCAAAGGACTGAACTTGGAGGGCTTGTAGCTCACTCTTCAAAGCAAGGAAAAGAGGGCTTTCTGAAGCAAAAGAAAGCTCATATACCAGAGAGGGTCCAGCACAGAGGTTGGATGAAATGGCATGTGCTATTGCTTGGGGGAGTTGCTACAGACTGAACCTGAGTTTTGACGATTTCTCCTTCGTTACTAAACCAAATGAGCTGAAAAATGACTCAAAATCTTCTTCTTGAGGTCGCCCATCTACTCCTAAGAGGGCTCAAGCAATGGCGCAGCAAGCAGAGAGTATTGAGCAATAGAAGAATGGCGAAAAAATGCATTGTTTGGAGAATGGCAGCCAACAGAGTCGTTTTTTTTTCAATTGCTTGCAGGTGGAAGTTCACCCATACTAGAGGAGTTTACAACTTAGAGGGTTTGGGCAATGGTCGTTTGTAGGAAGAGAACCAAGCTCTCAAAGATTTTGGGAAGAAGGAGGAAAATGGGAAAGAAGAAGATGAAGAAGAAGAAGATGATGTGGAAGAAATGGGCTCAAGGGGGATTAAAGGGCTCTAATACCATGTTGGTAAGCTGAAAGGAAAGCAAAGAGTGGACACAAACTCAGAATACTTGCATTATTGAATGAAGAAGAGTGAGGTCCTTAAGTAGGCACCTCATACATGCTCACTAACATCACTGATTACTTCAGAGCTCCACAATCATCTCCTCAATTTGCTCCTAGATTCTCTCAATCATCCTATGTGGCTCTCCACCACCTAACTATGCTTGTGGGCACCTAAATGTGCCTCTAGCACTCACACATAGAAACCAAGGTGTGCCTGAGGCATACACCTTGAGATATCCCATCAATTCCATACATGGAAATGATGCTTCCACTTGCATGCTTCATAGAGGTGGCTAAATGAAAGTATTCCAAGCAAATATAGGTGTAGCAACTTAAAGCAAAGCTGTATCCATAGTTGTACTGAAGCTATTCAACACTTTAAAACATCAGAAATGCTAAAGTAGCATCTAATGTAGCATTAAACTTAGAACATTGTCAAAACTGTCCAAAACAGAGACCAAAACTTGGAGGGTGCAATTCTCACAACTCATAGCTCTATTCAAGGGGATTTTTATGCACAAAGAGCAAGTCGCATTGTGAGAAAAGCATCAAGATGAAAACAACTATTGCGCAATTTCATGAGCAGCATTCTCTAATTCCTCTGACATGGAAGTTTGCCCATATGAAGGGTCTCTCTAGGCAGAAGGACCCTAGGAATGGTTGCTTGTAGGTGGTGAACTCAACTCTCAAAGGTTTGGGAAAGGAGGAAAATGGAGAAGATGAGAAACTAGTAGTTTATGCTAGAGATAGCATCTAATGCTAGGCTAGGCTAGATCTAGAACCTAAAGCTCTGATACCATTTGTAGGATCCCGTAGGATAGAATAGATGCATCTTGCAAGAGGTGTGAGAGCACAATGAAAGCAATATGGTAGATCTCTATGAAAGAGATGACTCTCTCTTATAGAAAGGGAGAGAAGGTAATACCTTCCCTACATAGTGGCAATTAGCCCCTACATCAGTGGGAATCAATACCTACATCAGTGGGATTGCCTTTTTCTTACATCATCACTTAGGTCTGAGAGTGCTCTCAACAGAAGCAAGAACGGAAGAGGGAGAGAGAGAAACAGAGAGCCACACAAGTTTTGGTGGGTGCAGAACACCCTAATCTTCTTTTTCATTCATTTATATATGTGTTTGAGTATTGTACATAACCGGGGTAAAGGCACAGTGACCTTTAACCCCCACAACCTTTCACTTAAAGGACAATGTGCCTTTAAGGGAGAACAACTAGTGAGCGTACTATCCAATGCCCATCAATACATGACAATACTCAAACCGCTAACTAGGTAGACTCTTGTCAGCATATATGCAGGGTTATCATCTGTATGAACCTTGATAAGCTCTATGCGCTTGTCCTCAAGTACCTCCCTGATGAAATGGTACCTGACCTCAATGTGTTTGGTCTTTGCATGAAAGACCAGATTCCGTGCTAGCTGAATAGCACTCATGGAATCAGTATGCAATGTTGGCACACCTGAATGAATCCCCAAATCTCCCACTAGCCGATTAAGCCATATAGCCTCCTTGCAACCCTCTATGGCTGCAACATACTTAGCCTCTGTGGTAGACAAAGCAATGCACTTCTGTGCATGAGACATCCATGACACTACACCACCTGCAAAGGTGAACACATAACCAGAAGTGGATCTCCTACTATCCACATGCCCTGCATAGTCTAAATCTGTGTACCCAAGTACACGCATGTCTCCTCTACCAAAGTAGATGCACATCTCCTTCGTACCCTTCATGTACCTCATGATGCACTTAACTACCTCCCAATGCCTCTTTCCTAGATTAGCCATATATCGGCTAACAACTCCCACTGCAAATGCAATGTCTGGTCTAATAGCTATCATAGCATACATAAGACTCCCAACCGCTGATGCATAAGGAACCTTGGCCATCATGGCCCTCTCCTCATCTAATTTGGGACTATCTGTATGACTCAATTTCACATATGGAGGCAATGGAGTACTCAGTGCCTTCCCCCCCTCCACATTGAAACGCTGCAATACTTTTGTAACATACTCTTTTTGTGAAAGCTAGAGCAATTTCCTACTCCGATCACGCGTGATGTGCATACCAAGAATATGACCTGCAAGTCCCAAATCCTTCATATCAAAGGCCTCATGCAACTTGCCCTTTAAGGCATCTAGCTCATAAGTATTCTTGCTAGCCAATAGCATATCATCCACATATAGTGCCAAGATTCTCAGGCTATTATCCTTAGCCCTTTTAGTGTAGAGACTGTGATCAATTTCACTCCTTCTCAATCCTTGGGACCAAATGAAAGCATCAAACTTCTGATACCATTCTCTAGGCACTTGCTTAAGACCATAGAGACTCTTCTTCAGCTTGCAAACTAAATGCTCTTTGCCCTTTTCTTCAAAGCCTTTCGGTTGCACCATGTAAATTTCCTCATGCAAATCCCCATGCAAGAAAGCTGTCTTGACATCCATCTGCATAAGCTCCATATCCTCTAATGCCACTAGTCCAAGCATGCATCTAAGTGTGGTCATCTTCACAACCGGAGAGAATATCTCATCAAAGTCCACACCCTTCTCTTGCTTGAACGCTTTAGCGACCAAACGGGCCTTGTACCTAGGCACATCATCACCTGTAACCTTCATTTTGTAGACCCATTTACATGGCAATGCTTTCTTTCCATGTGGCAAAGAAACCAAGTCCCAAGTCTTATTCTTCATAAGTGAACTCATATCTGATTGCATAGGATACTCCCACTTGCGTTGATCCTCGTGCATCATAGCCTCTCTGTAGCAAGAAGGCTCCCCGCAATCAGTAAGCATCACATAGTCTACCCTTGGAACAAACCTATCAGGCGGTCTAGACACTCTAGATGATCTTCTCAAGGGCATTTCAGCTTGTTGTCCCACCTGCATATCAGCCACATTTGGCTCATCATTTCCACCAATAGATGATCCATCATCTACCTTGATTGTATACCTATGGGAGTACTTGGTGGTACCATTTCTTGCACATTTGGTGCATGGACAGCTTGCTGTCTATCAACATATGCAGGTGGATTCACATCCTGGAAAGTGATTCTCCTCATTTCAACATCGCTCATGGGTGCCTTATGCATCTTTTTCTCATTGAAGTCTACTGTAAAGAAAGAGGGAGAGAGATAGGAGACTCAAGTTCAGCTTTCTTCACAACACACAAAAGAGAGAGGACACAAGGTTGGAGGGTGAAGCCTTTCTTCACTTTTGCACACAACAACAATACAATAGAAGAGGGAAATACCCTATATGTCAAAACCTAGAATACGTGGTTCATATGTGAACCCAAACCAAAAACATACGTGGTAGTCTAACTACACCACGAGTACAACTAACATAGGCGGTGACATAAATGATAGTCATCCAGGAGATATATCGGGGGTAGAGCTTGATATCTCAACACTCCCCCTCAAGCTCAAATCCATCTCACGTACACCAAGCAAGCTCCGAAATCTGCGAAGCTTCTCGGTACCCAATGCCTTCGTAAAAATATCAGCCACCTGCTCCTCAGTGCTGACATAGACAAGATCAATCTCACCAGCTAGAACCTTCTCTCTCACAAAGTGATAATGCACCTCAATGTGCTTCGTTCTAGCATGATAAACTGGGTTATTAGCAAGCATGATGCTGCTAATGTTGTCACAATGAATGACAACTGCTGCATGAACTGACTGTCCCATATCTCCAAGTAGCTTCCGTAACCAAGCTACCTCACATGCAGCCATTGCTGCACCCCTGTACTCAGCCTCTGTGCTCGACAAGGCAACTGTTGGCTGCTTCTTGCTGCTCCAACTGATGGCACCACTCCCAAGGGAAAACATAAAACCACTAGTAGATCTCCTGTCTGAGACACTACCAGCCCAGTCAGCATCTGTGTATCCATGTACCTGTAATGCACACCCAGCTTCATAAAACAGTCCATAATGCAATGTGGACTTCACATACCGTAGTATGCGCCTAGCCGCATCCAAATGTGGCTTTCTCGGTGCCTGCATAAACTGACTCACCAGCCCCACAGCATAGCTCAAATCTGGTCTGGTTATAGTCATGTAAATCAAGCTACCTACTATGCGCCTGTACATAGTAATATCTTCAAGAAGCTCACCTGACTCTGCATTGAGCTTCACATTCTGCTCCAATGGAACGGAGATAGGCTTACAGCCTGTCATCCCATATTTGGACAGCATGTCCAAACCGTATTGCCTTTGCAACAGCCATATCCCACTCGGGGATCTAATAACCTCAATGCCCAAGAAGTAACGCAGCTCTCCCAAATCCTTCATCTCAAATTTCTGCTTCAACAGCAGCTTCACTTCATTAATGTCTGCATCACTATCACCTGTAATAATCAAGTCATCAACATAGATGACTATAAGCACAATCCCTCTGTTTGTCCTTTTCACATAAAGTGAAAAATCTGAATTGGAAATCTGAAATCCAATAGTGACAAGATATTGCCCTATCTTGTCTGACCATGCCCTCGGCGCCTGTTTTAAGCCATACAAGGCTTTGCGCAACCTGCATACAAAATCGGGGTGTGAGTTATCCTCATAACCTTCTGGCTGCATCATATAAACCTCTTCCTGCAAATCACCATGCAAGAAGGCATTTTTCACATCCATCTGATGCAAAGACCATCCCTTTGCAGCAGCCATAGCAATTACTGCTCTCACGGTTGCCATCCTTGCAACTGGGCTGAAAGTTTCCTCATAGTCAATTCCATATGTCTGTGCAAAACCTTTGGCAACCAATCTTGCCTTGTACCTGCTAACAGACCCATCAGCATTGTGCTTTACTTTGTAAACCCACTTGCAGCCAATAGCCTTCTTATCATGAGGCAAAGGCATCAAATCCCAAGTGTGGTTTGCATCCAAGGCAGCCATCTCTTCATCCATAGCTGCTTCCCAATTTTTATGCCCTGCTGCATCCTCAAAACATGTGGGCTCTGGCTCCTCTAGAACCTTGACCATATAAGCATAGTGATGTGCTGTATACCCATCATATCTCAGCCTGTCAACTGGATACTTAATACGAGTGGATCTCCGTACAACTGGATCAGTTGCAGGCGTCTTTAAATCATGCCTGCTTTTCCTTGCACCAGGTGTAACAACAGAAGGAATCCCAAGTTCCTCATCAAGGCTCATTTCAGAGCCGCTTGACTCTCCATCAACATGAGAGTTACCAGCAGACACATCAAATACTGGAGCATGGTCCACTTTTTCTTTTCCCTTACGTGATACCTGCACAACACTGTCAGGACTACCATGTGACGATTCACTAGATCTCAATCTCCCTATCCATGCATTAGATCCACTAGTAGAGGACTCTCTGGGTCCACTCAAGGCTTGAGATTGCTGCTCTGCATTTATTGCAGCATTCCCATTTCCTGCATCTGCATCTCCTACCATAACAGTTGGTGCATACCAGCTGCTCATTTCATCAAAAACAACATCTCTGCTCACTTGCATTTTGCGGGTGGAAGGGTTATAACAGCGATACCCTTTCTGGTGCTGAGCATATCCAATAAAGATGCATTTTTCTGCCTTTGGATCCAGCTTTGTTCTCTTCTCATCAGGAACATGAACATAAGCTATGCAACCAAATACCTTCAAGTGAGAAATATCTGGTTTTTGGCCTGTATACATTTCTTCAGGCGTCATGCCATGGACAGCTGCAGTGGGGGTTCTGTTCATAATATAAACAGCAGTTGCTACTGTTTCAGCCCAAAAATAATCAGGCATGTTTTTCTCATTTAGGATCGCCCGTCCTACTTCTGCAATATGCCTGTTCTTCCTTTCTGCAACCCCATTCTGCTGAGGGGTAGACCTGCATGAGTACTTCCTTTGAATTCCCTGTTCTTTCAGATATTCACAAAATTCTTCTGAAAAGTACTCTCCCCCTCCATCAGATCTTAGCACTTTAATATGCACACCTTTCTCTTTTTCAACCATGGCCTTAAAAGCCTTGAAATGGCTGAACACTTCACTTTTGTGCTTCATAAAATAAATCCACACCTTCCTTGTGTAGTCATCAATAAACGTCACATAATAATGGCATCCACCAATAGAAGCAGCTTTGGTTGTCCAAACATCTGAATGGATCACTTCCAAAGGTCTTCTGCTCACCTTAGCATTTTTAGGAAATGCATGTCTGGCCTGCTTACCCATTTGGCATGCTTCACATACCTTTTGCATTCCCTCAACTCTGAATTTAGGCAAACCTGCAACAATGTTTTTCGTTTGCATAGATTTCAGCCTTTGTATATTCACGTGCCCAATGCGCTTGTGCCATATCTCAATATCTGCAATGACACCTCTCCCATGCGCAAACATAGCAGCTTTCACCTCAGGCATATCAACATCCAAGGTGAACATTCTACCATTTTTGTTGCCTTTTGCAACCAAGCGGCACTTATTTTTCAGGTCCTCAACAAAGCATCCATCAGGATTAAATCTAACCTGCAGACCTTGCTCAACCATCTGGCCAACTGAAACCAGGTTCTTAGTGATTTTTGGAACATGAAGTACATCTGCCAAGTACTTCGTTTTGCCATCCTGCATAGCCAATGGCACTTTACCAACCTGCGTAATTGGGTGCGCAGTATCATCACCTGTTTCAACATAACCTGGCTTATCCAAATTTCTAACATCATGAAACCACTCACCATGACTGGTCATGTGGTTAGAGGCACCTAAATCAACATACCAAACATCATTGCAAGCTGCAGCATCTCCTGACATGGAGTTAACCATATGCTGCATCACAAAAAGGTGCTCATTTCTGTCGTCACCATGCCCACTTGATGATGCATAGTTGCTTTGCTGCAACTTCCCACTTTTGATGTCATTCTGCTTTTTATAGCATGTATTCTCCTTGTGTCCAGGCTTTCCACAATAATAGCATTCTGTGCTGCTATTTACTTGCTGGTTCCTTTGCCATGAACCACGGCCTCTTTGGCTCCCCCTGCCTCTAGAACTACCACGTCCTCCTCCATAGGACTGGTTTTCCTGTTGTTGCTGTTGGTTCTGATTTCCTGCACGGCCACCAAAACGGCCTCTTCCTCTACCTCTGCCTCTACCTGTATTCGAGTAGAAAGCAGTCTCTTGAGAAGTTGAGGTGGCTGAACCACCATTCCTTTGCTCTTCACTCAGCAAGAGAGCAATAAGTTCCTGAAAATCAGGAAATGTTTCACGGACTCCAATGGATGTCCGAAACTGTGCATAATCTTTCCCAAGACCATTCAAGGTCACGGACACTAAGTCCTCATCATCAACAGGTGCTCCAATGGAGGCAAGAGAATCTGCAAGGCCTTTCACCTTCAAGGAATACTCATTTATATTCAGATTTTTCCTTTGCACATTGTGCAACTCCTGCTTTAGCTGCATCTTTCGTGTTTTGGTATTTGTGCTATACAGTTTCACCAATGTATCCCATGCTTCCTTAGGCGTCTCTACATCCTGTATATGCACAATCATAGAATCTGAAATGCTAACAGACAGCCAATACAGGCATTTTCTGGCTTTTTCATGCCATTCTTTAAAGGCCTTCAATTCAGCAGGAGTGGGAGCAGTACCCAAAACTGGTTCTGCAGTTTCACCACTGATGTAATCCCAAACTCCCTTTCCCATAAGGAAGTTTGTCATCCTGAACTTCCATGCTTGGAAGTTATTCTTGTCAAGCTTCTCACTGACAATGGTAGACAGATTCTCAGACATTTTACAAATCACGAATTGCAACAGCAACCTGTAAACACAGCAAATGCCTCACAAGGGCAAATAGCAAAACTTCTGCGAAAAGCCTCACAGGGGCAGATCTGCAACACTGACGAAAGTGGTATTTCACCACACAGTCACTTCCTCGTGACGATTTTGCATCAACAGGCAACAGGCATGAATCTGCAACTCCCAATATCTCTGCACATAGGCATACGATGCAATTTCTGTGGCACCTTTCCACCGACTAGCCGCCCGGCGGTCGCACAGCAAAAACAAGGCCTTTTTCTGAGTGCCTGCGAAGAACTTCCGCCTTCAAAACGGGCCCCGAAACGGCCTCAAATCAGAAAAATAAAGTCACCAAGGGCTTTGCCCTTACCCGCAGCATATACTGCGCTCTCGCCCCACCGCGAAGGGCCTCTCAATCTGAAGCAATGCACTCCTGCACTTCTGGCTGTGCTACCTGCAGAGATTTGCTCCCAAACTCGAAATAGGAAAGCTACACTGGTCCTCTTACCAGGACACCACAAACTTGGCTAGCTTTCTTGAGCTCCTTACCACGAACAAGGCTCTAATACCATGTAAAGAAAGAGGGAGAGAGATAGGAGACTCAAGTTCAGCTTTCTTCACAACACACAAAAGAGAGAGGACACAAGGTTGGAGGGTGAAGCCTTTCTTCACTTTTGCACACAACAACAATACAATAGAAGAGGGAAATACCCTATATGTCAAAACCTAGAATACGTGGTTCATATGTGAACCCAAACCAAAAACATACATGGTAGTCTAACTACACCACGAGTACAACTAACATAGGCGGTGACATAAATGATAGTCATCCAGGAGATATATCGGGGGTAGAGCTTGATATCTCAACATCTACATCATGGTTGCGTATGATCTTCTTTGCTTTTGGATCCCAAAGACGATAGCCCATCTCTCCACTTTCACCATAACCCAGAAAGATGCACTTCCTAGATTTAGGATCTAGCTTCTTTCGAAGCTCTTTCGGCACATGTGCATATGCCTCACACCCAAATATATGCAAATGAGAGTAAGAGGGCTTCTTGCCACTCCATGCCTCTTCAGGAACACTGCCATCCAAACTCTTACTAGGTGATCTATTGATCACATACACTGCAGTCTTCATTGCCTCAGCCCAAAAACCACCAGAAAGACTTGCATTGGAAAGCATACATTGCAACATTTCTTGAATGGTACGGTTCATCTTTTCTGCAACTGGATTTTGCTCTGGAGTACGAGGGGATGTGAGCTCCCTCTTAATCCCACGTGTATCACATAAATGCTGAAAGTCATGAGAGAGATACTCTCCACCATTGTCAGTCCGTAGGCATTTAAGCGTTCTACTTGACTGATTCAAAATTCAAAATCAGAGAAATTCAAATGTGGTACATAACCCAAATGGCATAAGAGTTTCATTCCATTCTGGCTCATGTTCCCCAACTTGCAATGCCACAAAGAAGTGCTTGGCTGCTCGGTTATTGCGACAACATGATCAAATACCCCTGATACATGTCAGGGATACAAAGTCCCACACTTGGCACCCTTGGCCAAAAGCATAGAGCCCTTTTGAATTTTCCAACTTTGAAAGCTAAAAGTGGTGTGAAAACCAACATCATCTAGCTAACCCACTGAAATAAGACTCTTGGTCAACTTAGGCACATGTCTCACATGTTTCAAAATAAATGCAGACCCATTTGCAAAAGAAAACTTTATGTCAACTACTCCCACTATGTCACATGCATAGCCATTTCCAAGATGCACACAACCTGTCTTTCGACTATCATAAGTGGAGAACCATTCCCTATGGGGAGTAACATGGAATGAAGCACCAGAATCCAAAATCCAATCCTGGGAATATGCATTATCTGAAGTGGTAAGCAACTCTGCAAATAAACTACACATGAAGAGAACGTCATTGTCACTATCATGTGTGACTGCATTGATCTCCTCGATATTCACTTTTCCTTTGTCCTCCTTTGGACTCTCTTTCTTTTGATCTGCACCCCAATTTGCATTCTTTTTCTTATCCTTTTGCTCTCTTTTCAGCTTGTAGCAATCCTTTTTCATATGGCCCTTCTTGCCACAGTTGTAACACTCAATGTTCTGTGCCCTGGATTCGCTATGAGACTTCCCTCTTTCTTGGGACTTCCCCCTGAACTGTGATCTGCCCCTTTGCACATTTAAGGCTGCATCTTGCTTCTTGCCATCCATAGACTTCCATCTAATCTCCTCGGCCAACAAGCTACCCACAACATCATCAAATTTCAGTACTCCACCAGGTGTAGAGTTACTGACAGTTGTACGGAAGGTATCCCATGAGGATGGCAATGAACATAAGAGAAATATTGCCTTAGTCTCCGCATCAAAATTCATCTTCTGAGCCTAAAGCTGGCTGAAAATAATATTGAATTCATTCAAGTGAGAAGCAATGGAGACCCCTTCCTTCATTTGCAGCTCAAACAACCTCTTCATGAGGTAAACTTTATTAGAGGCAGTTTCCTTTTCATAAGTGGCACACAGTTTCTTCCACAATTCTTCCGTAGTCTGCTCATTTACTACTGTGAAATAAAGTGACTGTGCAAGATGAACTCTAATAGTAGATTTTGCTAATGCATCCAACTCATTCCAATCATCCTCAGACATATTTGCAAGCTTAGCTTCAATCCCTGCCAAGGGTTTAATCTACTTCTTTTGAATAAGCACATCCCTTATTTGTTCTTTCCACAAAGAAAAGTTTGTCCCATCAAACTTTTTAATGCTAAAAAACTGCTTTTCAGACATGGAAGAGGATGCCATGATGCAAATGAAGCAAAAATCCCAAATGCTAGTGCCTACAAGAGAGAATCACACCAAATACCAGGTGCATCCAAATGTGTATGCCACAATAGAGTGAAATATCACCAAAACTCCTGTCTCAAAGCATCTAACTCATGTGCATATACTATGCATCCATATGAGCAAATCTGGCCCAAAAGAAAATGCCAACTGCAATGGCAATCCAAAATGCCAATAAGTGCCAAATGACTCAAGCATAAACACCGTCCACTGGCATATGCATTAATAATATCTCATCCAAGAGAGCATAGCACTATCAATGCATCACCTGCAATGTGTCAAAGCTGTCCCTCAGCATAAAATAGCATCCATGTGCAAAGCGTCCATAAAAATAGCATCCCACAAGGAAATTTGGGCCTATCAGTGCATCCAATAAGGACCGCAATGCATCCAAATGGCCTATAAATCATCCATTGCAACCCAATGTACACCACAAATGAGCGCACACTGCTCAAACTGCAACTAGAGTGATCTGCATAAGGTATGCTTAAGAAATCATAGTCCCACGGTAATGACCGCTACTGAAAATAGAACCTGAGATGCCTCAAAACATGGGCACCATTGCATAATCGGAATTAGCAAGAAAATCTACAAATATCTCTCTTCTGCCGAAACTCCAAAATCCCAACCGATGAGTGAGAAATGGGAGTCAACACTTATCCACTGCCATGTGGCATAAATCTAAGGTTTCAAAACCTTATAATGAAAAATGCATAACAGAGAGATGAAATCGAATACACAGAGATCTATAACTCTGAAAATCCTCCATCGAATCACGTAAGAACTAACAGGGAGGGGTTTTTGGGCATCCGAAATGGAATGGGATAGACGGTTAAGCGTGGTCTCAATCACTGGGTCGAACATATGGACTGAAAAACGTTTTTGGAAATACAGCTATTTGTAAACTCCACCGGAGTGCAAATGATGAGCAACATAGAAGTTTTAGGACCTCCTAAGTCCACCGGAACTGACAGATCTGCAAATGGTTGCTCCAAACTTGAGTTCCAACACCTGAGCAGAAAAACACAGAAACTGACACAGTGAGTCAGAAATCCAATGAAATGATCCCAGATTCAAGAATGAAGGTGTTTCCAAGCTCTTGAAGTGAAGTGGACACTAAAAGCAAGCAATAGTCTATAAGTCAATACGGAGTCTCTATCATCAAACAGAATAGGGAAAAGCTCAAAAAACGACTTTTTTTAAAAAAACACTTACTAGACTCTCAAAACCACTTCGCAAAACCAAAGTGACTTTTCCAAAGGTTCCTCCAAGGTCTCTACACACTCAGATGCAAGTAAAGTCACCCACAAAGCTTCCCACAGAGCTTCTCCTTCCTCCCACAAAGCTGCTGAGCTTCAAGCATTCACGCACGCTTAGCTAGATCACTCGGGCTCTGATACCAGTTGAGAGTTCTCTCAACGGAAGTAAGAACGGAAGAGGGAGAGAGAGTAACAGAGAGCCACACAAGTTTTGGTGGGTGCAGAACACCCTAATCTTCTTTTTCATTCATTTATATATGTGTTTGAGTATTGTACATAACCGAGGTAAAGGCACAGTGACCTTTAACCCCCACAAGGTCACACACTAGACACATCATAGCACTTGATGTGCCTTTACAACACACATAAACATACATGTGACTCCCCTAGATGCACACATACACCATAGAGCAAGCCCTTGGTCATACTTACCCCAACAATCACATCCTTATGTTTGCACTCTTGAATATGTTAGTGAATCAAGAACTCCGTCAATAGGAACAATCATAGATTGGGGATTGTTTCATGCACTGATAGCTTGGTGTAAAGAAGAGTTGAGTCTTTATGTGGTTTTTGACTATAACAGTGGAGAAGAATACAATATCTTGAAGCTATTATGTGCACGTTCAATTGTGAGAAGAATGATTCTTGAATGCATGTATACACAATGTTTTCACTTTATTGGTTGGTCACTTATTTTTGAAGATTTGGCTGAGGATCACATTGTGGAGGGTTTTCAACAAGTGGTTATGCATAATAAGTTGGTCTTGGTATACTAAGACTCTATGGGATCTTGTTTGGATCTAACTTGAGATATTGTTTGGATCTTGGTGTTTTCTTTTTGTATTTCATCATGGTGAAGATTCAAGTGTTTCGAGGGACCCAAGGGGAAGACCCAGAGTCTTATCTTTGGGATTTTGTTTGAGGATGCCGGCTTTATGGATGGTCCATGAAGGATCAGACAGAGATTTTGCCCAATTTTCTTGAAGGTGTGGCCTTGAGTTGGCATGAGGCCTTGTCGGACTCTACCAAGAAGGACTGGGACCAAGTTGTGGCTGCAACAATGAAGTAGAGATTTGGGACAGTGGAGTCGCGAAATGCTTTGATGTTGTAGTTGGACCAAACTATCAAGGAGAGGGTGAGATGGTCTCTGCATAATCAATCTGATATGAAACTTTATGGCCAAAGTATGAAAGGGCAACTTTGTGAGCTATGGCATCTGCATCATCGTCCCCTCAAAGTCTCTCAGGGATGGAGCACTTAAAGATGAGCAAATTTGTGATGGATTTGGAGCCTCATCTTTGCTCAAAATTAATGAGTAACGATCCAATGACATACGTGGAGGCACTTTGCATTGTGACCAAGAAAGAAGCGCCTCTACAGATCAAATCCTCTTTTGTGTCTTCAACAACTTCAACTTCTAAGGTGGAGGTAATGGGCACTCCTCAAGCACCAAAGTCCTCTGAGTTAGATCATAATATCTCCCAATTTATGGCAGAGTTTGCTTATTTTAAATTGCATTTGATTAATGCATGACAACCTAGAGCACCCAAGAGTAAGGATAGGCCTTAAGATAAGAGCGGAGTCACTTGCTATGAATGTAATGAAAAAGGTCACTATCGCCTTGAAAGAAGAAAAACAAGTATCCTTGATAGAAGCTTCTTCAGGGGATGAGAAAAGAGAGGTAATGACGGCTAAATGGGGGCATGGTAAAGAAAAAGAAGGAGAAGAAAGCAGGGAAGAAGTAGATGAGGAACATTAGGAAGAGGAACAGCGTAGTAAGAAAAAGAAGGCATCTAGAAGGAGCATTAGCCAATCATACTTTCCTTTAGGACAAGGAATTGGAAGCTATGACTAGTTTTCCGACCTTAAAGAAAAGGAAGCTCATATCACCTTTTCAATAACTTGCTTTATCTCCAAAACTAAGGAAAGAATGGGGAAACCTAGCAAGCATAAGAGTGTCAAAGAAGAAAAAGAAGAAAAGTGCCATTCCTATTGTTTCAAAAGTAGATATAGATGTTGGTGATGATGTACCTATGGTTGATGTGATCATTGATGGTCAAGTGATTTCTAATGTTTACATTGATGGAGGTGCATCGATTAATGTCATGAGTGAGAAGACCATGATAGATGCTAATTTAAAATACTCTAATACTACCTCTCCTTATTGCATCAAATTGCCTGATAGCACTAGGGTAAAGACCTTAGTTGTGAAAAATCTAGAAGTGGATGTATGTGGAATTTCTATGCCAACTACTTTTTAGGTGATCCCTATCAAGCCAAATGCATGTGCCTATCCATTGATTTTGGGAAGGCCTTGGCTATGCAAGGTGAAGGCTATCCAAAAGTGGGATACTGAAGAATTAATTTTGCAAGGAAATGATAAGAAGGTGCACTACAACATTAGAAGGCGTAAACAAAAAGTTGTCAAGGAGTCGTCTTCAACATCAGAGAGTTTGAGCTCTGACTTAACGGATGAAGAAGAAGAGATAGAGTGTAGCTCCATAGAGACCAGCTCAGAGGGTGAGGTGGAAGGAGTGGCCTTTGGTCTTTGTCTTGGTGCTGATCGAGATGAGTCAAGAGGAAATACGTTAGAAGTCTCGTATCAAGGCGGTTGTTGACACTTGGTTGCACAAGTGGCAAGTACACTTCCAGTTTCACCCTTACCCAGATGACAAGAAAATACATCTTGCAGCCAGGTTTATGTCAGGAAAGGCTTTATTGTGGTGGAAGGAACTCCAACCCAAGCCTGCAATATGGATAGAATTCGAAGGGGTGTTCAAGAAAGAGTTTCTGAAGAAGGAGAAAGATTACGATATCGTAGGCAAGCTCAAAGCCCTCGATATGTCCAAGATGAATTTGACTTTTGAGGTTTATCTTCAGAGGTTTTGGGATTTGGAGACCAGAGCTACAAAGATGGATCCAGTGACCTTGTTAGGTTTCTTTGTGGATGGTTTGCCTGACTCCTACAAGTTACAGATAAATAACAAGTGTACCACGTTGCAAGAGGCCATGAATTATGCGTGCATTTATGATGATACCATGGCCAGTGCAAAGGGAACCATAGTTGTCAACACAGGTGGGAAGAACAAGAGGAAGTTGTTCCAGTCTACCACTAGTACCAGGGAGTCGAAGTCTATAGACAATGCCTCCAAGAAACATTTGACTTGGGCGAAGAATGGTCGTGGCTGTTTCCTTTGTACCTTGAAGCTCAAGAAAGAGGGACGTTGCTTCATCTGCGAGGAGCGGGGCCACACTAGGAATGATTGTCCTAAGTGCAAGAACCAGAAGCAAGCATCAGGATCGAAGCTCCAGGTGGGTCTGGGTACCAAAGCTAAGGGAGCTAATGCCTTTTGACTTCATTGGACTTCATGTTCTACATTTTTCGACACATTATAATTGGAATTTATTAAGAGAGCATGATGAAAACTTACTGGCTCATTTAGCATAGAAAAGAAGGCATGGTGTGACAATAAGGCCTCTATCTGTGCAGTCGGAATGTGCGCAGTGAGCATGGATGACCAGGGGAGAGCTACAACATTTACAGCAATATGGTATAAGCCCCGGAGTAGGAAGGAGAACCATGATAACAATACATTGTATACTAGTTGTCTGAAAAAGGAATGGGTCCCAAACCATGAAGCACTTTCAAATCTTTCCATAGAGACATTCATAGTATCCTAGACATCAAGGACAAAGGAGGGACAAAGAAAACAAAGAAGCACATGGAGTATGATGTAGAAGAAAAAATAAAAATACCGCAACCAATCATTTTGCAAGTTGCAGAGTTCTTTAAGATATTTGCTAAGGAGGAAGTAGAAGCAGATAGCGCAAATGAGGAATGCCCATCATAACACCATTCAAGCATCAATAAAGAGTAAAGGTGATGATGAGAGTGAATGAAGATGGCACCCAAGTGACAAGTGACGACGAATCGAACATTCAAACAAGCAAATGTTAGGATTGCCCATTTGTACTTCACTCATCCAAAGCAAGATTGCCCATTTATTGAAAAGGCCAATGCAGACTCCTTTGTACAAAGACTCATCCAAAGCAATATTTCTTGTAAACTTATGATAATGTAAAATTGCAAGCATAGCTATTACTATTTTTTAGATTACAAAAGAGTCTTCCATATCTCTTGTCTATATAAACCTTTTAATTTCTTGAATCTTCAAGAGTGTTATAGTTTTCTGCATTGAATTTTAAGTGCATTTACATGGATTAATTTAATTTAATAATTCTTTATTTTGTAAGTGAAAAATCATGGATTTAAATTAATAACCCAATGAATTTTTTAAACACGAAAAGGATTCTTAAAAACAAGAAATACAAAATTAGGATTTAATAACAAGAGTTTTTGCATTATTAGTGCAACATTGTAGAGAGATATTGTGACATTTATTATGTGAAAATGCTAATGCAAGAAAGTAAACTTTAATTCTCAGATGACATTTTCATGAAGCAAACTTTCCATTTGGGAAGGATTTTTAGGATTACTCCAAATGTAGACATATGAGTCCAAAATTAATGAAATAAGTGCTTATTCAAAAAGCCATGACAATCCTTCTCTTTGTTAAGAGAGGCGAACTTCTCTTCTCCCCATTGAATTCAAGAATGCTTTAGGATAGTAGCAAATAGTAAAGCATATCTAAACATGTGGGAAGATAAGGCAATAAGGATGTTGGTACATTCCTTACAAAGGCCCTTCCTCAATTTGATATATAGAAACATGAAAGGGAGGACAAAGTAAGAGCTAAGAAGAATGGGTGCAACTAGCTTTGTTGTGAGACGAGCATTGTTGCTCTGTTGATATAGCTAATTGGCCTCCTTAAGGCTAAAATCACCATAGAAACCAAACAATTCATGATAGGATTGTTGAGGTGAGAACGATTGCATACAAAACAAAAGAGCGAAGCTAAACAAAACACAATCTGATTTTGAGACAAGCCAATGAAGTGCAAGGCTGAGTGACTAAGTCACCAACATCCTTCTCTATAAGAAAAGATGTTACATGGCAAGAATTGCTAAAGCAAGATGTGTGAGGCTAACAAACTCGCACAACTATTTGGGTGATTAGCGACAACTAGCAATGGATTGTGAATCCTTAGACATGGGGTTGATCAAATGATCTCATAATCCCCCCCTCAAATCAATGTCTGAGGGGCAAGAACAATACTAATGCCTTAATGGAAAGGGTTTGGTGACAAGGTCAACCAACATATCATGTGTTGGGTAGTATTGAAGAAGTAGCTTGCCACGTTGAACAAGGTCCCAAACGTAATGGTACTAGATGTCAACGTGTTTGTTGTGCTTGTCAGGCAGTCCCAAATTAGATGAGGAGAGGGCCATGATGGCCAAGGTTCTTTATGCATTGATCAACGGTTGGGAGTCTTATGTATGCTATGATATGTACTAGATCGGACATTGCATTTGCAGTGGGAGTTGTTAGCTGATATATGGCTAATCAAGGAAGGAGGCATTGGAGGTAGTTAAGTGCATCATGAGATACATGAAGGGTACCAAGGAGATGTACATTTGCTTTGGTAGAGGAGAGATTCATGTACTTGGGTGCATAGATTCACTTTATGTAGGGCATGTGGATAGTAGGAGAACCACTTTTGGTTATGTGTTCACCTTTGCAGGTGGTGTATGTCCTAGATGTCTCATGCATAGAAGTGTGGGGGTTAAAGGTCAGTGTGTCTTTACCCCAGTTATGTACAATACTCAAACACATATATAAATGAATGAAAAAGAAGATTAGGGTGTTTCGCACCTACCAAAACTTGTGTGGCTCTTTGTTTCTCTCTCTCCCTCTTCCATTCTTGCTTCCGTTGAGAGCACTCTCAACAAGTATCAGAGCTCGGGTGATCTAGCTGAGCATGCTTGAATGCTTGAAGCTCAGCAGCTCTATGGGAGGAAAGGAGAAGCTCTATGGGAAGCTTTGTGGGTGACTTTACTTGCATTCGAGTGTGTAGAGACCTTGGAGAAACCTTTGGAAAAGTCACTTTGGTTTTGCAAAGTGGTTTTGAGAGCCTGTTAAGTGTTTTCAAAGAAAAAGTCGTTTTTTTGAGCTTTTCCCTGTTCCGTTCGATGATAGAGACTCCGTATTGACTTGTAGAGGCAACTATTGCTTGCTTTTGGTGTCCACTTCACTTCACGAGCTTGGAAACACCTTCATTCTTGAATCTGGCAGCATTTCATTGGATTTCTGACTCACTGTGTCAGTTTCTACGTTTTTCTACTCGAGTGTTGGAACTCAAGTTTGGAGCAACCATTTGCAGATCTGTCAGTTCCGGTGGACTCAGGAGGTCCTAAAACTTCTATGTTGCTCATCATTCACACTCTGGTGGAGTTTACAAATAGCTCTGTTTCCAAAAACGTTTTTCAGTCCGTGTATTGGACCCAGTGATTGAGACCACGGTTTCCAAAACCATCTATCCCATTGCGTTTCGGACGCCTAAAAACCCCTACCTATCAGTTCTTATGTGATTCAGTGGAGGATTTTTAGAGTTATACATCTCTGTGTATTCGATTTCGTCTCTCAGTTATGCATTTTTCATTCTAAGGTTTTGAAACCTTAGATTTATGCCACATGGTAGTGGATAAGTGTTGACTCCCATTTCTCACTCATCGGTTGGGATTTTGGAGTTCCTGCAGAAGAGAGATATTTGCAGATTTTCTTGCTGAGTCCGATTATGCAATGGCACCCATGTTTTGAGGCATCTTAGGAGCATCTTAGGTTCTATTTTTAGTAGTGGTCATTACCGTGGGACTATGATTTCTTGAGCATACCTTATGTAGATCACTCTGGTTGTAGTTTGAGCAGTGTGCACTCATTTGTGGTGTGCATTGGGTTGTAGTGGATGATTTATAGGCCATTTGCATGCATTGCGGTCCTTATTAGATGCACTGATAGGCCCAAATTCCCTTGTGGGATGCTATTTTTATGGACGCTTTGCACATGGATGCTATTTTATGCTGAGGGACAGCTTTGACACATTGCAGGTGATGCATTGATAGTGCTATGCTCTCTTGGATGAGATATTATTGATGCATATACTAGTGGACGGTGTTTATGCTTGAATAATTTGGCACTTATTGGCATTTTGGATTGCCATTGCAGGTTGCATTTTCTTTTGGGCCAGATTTGCTCATTTGGATGGATAGTATATGCACATGAGTCAGATGCTTTGAGACATGAGTTTTGTTGATATTTCACCCTATTGTGGCATACACATTTGGGTGCACTTGGTATTTGGTGTGATTCTCTCTTGTAGGCACTAGCATTTGGGATTTTTGCTTCATTTGCATCATGGCATCCTCTTCCATGTCTGAAAAGGAGTTTTTTAGCATTAAAAAGTTTGATGGGACAAACTTTTCTTTGTGGAAAGAACAAATAAGGGATGTGCTTATTGAAAAGAAGCATATTAAACCCTTGGCAGGGATTGAAGCTATGCCTAGAAATATGTCTGAGGATGATTGGAATGAGTTGGATGCATTAGCAAAATCTACTATTAGACTTCATCTTGCAAAGTTAGTTTATTTCACAATAGTAAATGAGCAGACTACAGAAGATTTGTGGAAGAAACTGTGTGCCACTTATGAAAAGGAAACTGCCTCTAATAAAGTTTACCTCATGAAGAGGTTGTTTGAGCTACAGATGAAGGAAGGGGTCTTGCTTCTCACTTGAATGAATTCAATATTATTTTCAGCCAGCTTCAGGCTCAAAAGATGAATTTTGATGCGGAAACTAAGGCAATATTTCTCTTATGTTCATTGCCATCCTCATGGGATACCTTCCGTACAGCTATTAGTAACTCTGCACCTGGTGGAGTACTGAAATTTGATGATGTTGTGGGTAGCTTGTTGGCCGAGGAGATTAGATGGAAGTCTATGGATGGCAACAAGCAGGATGCAGCCTTAAATGTGCAAAGGGACAGATCACAGTTTAGGGGGAAGTCCCAAGAAAGAGGGAAGTCTCATAGCAAATCCAAGGCACGGAACATTGAGTGTTGCCACTGTGGCAAGAAGGGCCATATGAAAAAGGATTGCTACAAGCTGAAAAGAGAGAAAAAGGATAAGAAAAAGAATGCAAATGGGGGTGCAAATAAAAAGGAAGAGAGTCCAAGGGAGGACAAAGGAAAAATGAAGATCGAGGAGATCAATGCAGTCACACATGATAGTGACAATGACGTTCTCTTCATGTGTAGTTTATCTACAGAGTTGCTTAACACTTCAGATGATGCATATTCCAGGGATTGGATTTTGGATTCTCGTGCTTCATTCCATGTTACTCCCCATAGGGAATGGTTCTCCACTTATGACAGTGGAAAAATAGGTTGTGTGCATCTTGGAAATGACTATGCATGTGACATAGTGGGAGTAGGTGACATAAAGTTTTCTTTTGCAAATGGGTCTGCATTTATTTTGAAACATGTGAGACATGTGCCTAAGTTGACCAAGAGTCTTATTTCAGTGGGTCAGCTAGATGATGCTGGTTTTCACACTACTTTTGGCTTTCAGAGTTAGAAAATTCAGAAGGGCTCTATGCTTTTGGCAAAGCACGTCACAGTGATGGACAAAGATTTTCTCTCACAATGCAGCTTTGCACCAATCCCAACCTTAGCCTTAGAATATTTGAGATTTGGCCCTTGCCCTTTGGAGGCACATTTTTGTATATGTTGCCCTTAGAGGTAGAGGCAAATTCATAATATAAAATATTTTGATTTTCTAGAACATCACATTATTGAGTTATTTTTCTATATTTTGAATTCTAAAATATGATGCACTTCATGGTTTTCCATTGTAAAAAATAGATTTTGAAGGGGTAAATGAAGTAATTTTACCATGGCGGTGTAATTTCTAACAAATCCACAAGGAATTCGACCATGTCATAGAAGGCAAAGTTGTTTGGGACAATGAGATCTTCCCAAAAACAATATAAAAGGCCATAGAATTAATTTGGGAATTTCAAGGTTGTCAAAATGGCCAAATTCGTGCCATGGTGGGTTTTAGTGTTTTTGGGTAGATTTCACCATTTTGAACAGCTTTGCCTTCATGGTCAAATTCCTTATGGATTTTTGAAATGATTATTACAATGCAAATAACTAGTCAAGAGCATTTTATTGACCTAATATTTACATCCAATTTCTTTAAAACAATGGATGCAATGTTAAAAACAATTGCTAGGATGGAATATGACTTAAATCTTATGTGGAACATGATATAAAAGTAGATGAATTTTGAGAATAACAATGACTTAAAACAAATATAAAAGTAACATACAAAAGAAGAAAAATAGTAGATTAACATATAAAAGATATTTTTTTAATAAACAGATCGATGAGAAGATGATCAAAAATAGATATGTGTATTCCAAATAAATAGATATTATCCATAAATAGATTGATGAGAAGATTATCAACAATAGATATGTGTATTCCACAATGTATGAGGCCTCATAGCCTCTCTCTCTTCTTAGCTAATTCTATCTAGAATAGGGGCCTTTGAATCCCAGAGTACATTCTTAGATTTAAACCTAGTATCAATAACACTAAGATTATCCTTTCTTACTGCCAAGGACATGTTGTTGCCATGAATGCCATGCCATGAACATTCAATAAAAATGCATTGATGTCAACCAAGCAGTGGACCAAAATGGCATTGTTAGCATTCCAACTTGGAATACCTAATAGTACTTGACAATGCCTTGCACGTTAACAGCACTGTAGGCCCTCGAGTTGAAAATTTGTTGTGGAAGATCATGATGTATTATCCAACTTGACCAAGGTAATGGGCCAAAGAGTGATCTCATCTAGATGTGCTACAAATATTGTTCCATCAAGATGAGAACTCATTGACCTCAAATTCCTCTTGCAATAATTCCACAAACATTAGATTAGAAGACCAACAAAATGGGTTATATTAGAAGACCATCAAAACATTGTTCAAACCTCATGCTTGCTTATCGTTATAGTGTTTCCAGCTCCTATTCCTTCTCTCTTCCAATGTTCATGGATCTCTAAGCTATATCTTGTTCCACATCAGAGTATTATGAGAGGTGGTGGAAGCTTTGTCTTGTTTTTTCTAAGAAGTGAAAGCTTTTTTGTTGGACAGGTACACATCATATATTGACTTGTTTGCATCTTTCACATAGCCTACATCATTAACAAAAGTTCTTCCATCGTATGGTCATATGATCCCGAAATTCTGGACCCTTGGACATGGGTCAACATCAAACTTGAGTAGCACTCCTAGTTCCTCATTCTCCTCCCATTCTCCTACAATCCAAAAAGCACCTCAATGTCATGGAGGAACACATATTGCTCTCCATCAATGAGGAGGAGGGACATTGACCATATGTCTGATGCTAGGTCATTGGTATGCAATGCCGATGCATGCACTACCCTTGCAAGGGGATGTTGGAGTAGGTCCAATGCTGCAATTCTTTCCATCTCCTCCCTTTCCTAGTCAAGAGTCTCTTCCATATTAGAATCTGGTAAAGGGGTTGCTTGAGGTGAGGCTACTTCATATTAGGGGATAAATGGTGTATCAAAAGTGCCTCCAATTAGTGTTTCCTAATTTAAAGGGATTAGAGAGGGATTTGAAGTGTACCAATGAGAGTGATCCTTTGTGTAGGGCAATGGTATGTTGAGGTGGAGGGATGACAGGCACGTAGAGAGCCCCTATTGCCTATTCCTCTTACATTGGGGCCACCCAAACCATCCTCCCCCCTGTTAACCCATGCTTGACCTTCGTCCCATGTGCATCTACCCCAAATCAGCCCCAAATATCATTCAAGGATTTGTGGGGCCTTTTGGGCATGTTTCTCTTCTCCTTTGGTGTACAATAGGTCTGCCCCCTCTTTCTCTACTCCTTTGGTTTGGTCCAAATATCCTTTGGATGAATTTCTTTTGTCCTCTAGCCTATTGCAGGTCTACTCCCTCTTTCTCTTCTCCTTTTCTCTGGTCCAACTGTTCTTTCCCTCCATTTTTCAAAATTTGGGTTGCAACACCTCCTACAACTAGTTTGCTCCCTACTACTCTTCCCCCTCTTTCTCTGCCTCCTCTTGCTCTATCTCCTCTTGCCCCACCTCCGCCTGCTCTTTCCTCTCTTGATTTGCCCCCTCTTGCTCTGCCCTTCCCTATAAGTTCTTTTTCTCCTCCAGTAGTTGCTTTGTACCTTCTTGCTCTGCCCTCTCCTATAATAACTCTTTTTCCACCTACAAGCACTTTTTCCCTCTTGCCTTTCCCTCTCATATAGGGTACAACTACTCTTTTCCCTCCTACATCTACTCTTTCCCCAACAGGCGTCGCCAAGAATAAAGTAACACAAGCTGGAAATATTATGATCTTCAGTGTGTTCTAGAGGCATGGTCAGAAAAAAGTGACACAAGCTAGCAATATTGTGAGATCTAGTGTGTTATAGAACACTAAAAATGCATTGGATGACAAACTTACAGTTTGATTAACTAGATACTCATGTAAGGTTCTGCTAAGGGTCCACATAAGCTTCCCAAGAGCAAGAGAGGTGATGCATTAGGGGAGAATTGGGGTCTCAAAGGGCCTCATAAGGAATGGATTAGGGAATGCTTAGTGGGCTAATGCAAGGGGCTTGGAGGGTCCCAAAGAGGCCTAACTAGCCCAACCTAGGTGGGTTAAGCCCACATTTGAGCCCACCTCTCCCTCCATTAATGAGGGGAGGGGGCCACTTTTTGAAATTTGAATTTCAAATTTCTAATGTCCCTCCCTCCCTCTCTCTCTCTCCCTCCCTCCCTCCCTCTCTCTCCCTCCCCCTACTCCCTCCACCTCCCTCCCTCCCTCCCTCCACCTCCCTCCCTCCTCCTCCCTCTCCCTCTCCCTCCCTCCCTACCCCTCCCTCCTCTCCCCTCCTCCATCTTGCTCCTCCTCCTCCCTCCTCCCTCTCCCCTCCTCCTCCTCCTCCCTCCTTCCTCTCCCCTCCTTCTCCAACCACCCAGGCTCCCTCTCCTCTACTCCTCCCTCCTACAGAATCTCTCCCTCCTCCTCCCTCCTATAGCATCTCTCCCCTCCTCCTCCCTTCTGTAGTAGTTCCTTCCCTCCCTTCTACACCTGTCGCCCTACTCTCCTCCTCTTCCTCTTGCCCTGATCTGGTTCTCCTCCTCCCTCTTCCTTGCTACTCTCTCCTTCTCATTGCTCCATCTTTGCCAGCTCTCCCCTACATTTTAGCCTACATCAGTGATACTTTTCTTTGAGTACTCATGGAACCATTCAAGGACATATCCAGCAAGTACCATGTGAAGCTACAGGTGGAGATAGAATATGCAAGCACACACCATTTGGGATATGGTGGAACTCCTTAAAGTGTGCTCCACAGTCTTCTATTGCAAGGGAGAAAGAATCTTGACCTTTGGGTGGATGGAAACTTGTGCCACCCAAAAGAGTCCTCCTTTTCATACAGTGCATGATGTTGTTTGGTTTGTTGGCAATGGACATGCTAGATTGCTCAGTTATTGCAATTGATTGAACCATTCTTAGACATTGGCTATGCAAGCAAGCAAGGTGTAGAGAGCCCAAGCAGAAGAACTTGCACATTTGGGAAATATTACTATTGTGGCAATGCATAATAATATGTAGGGTCTCCAATTGCAAAACAAAGAACTCGGTGACAAAGCACACGCACTGGACTTGGAGCGACAAGAATTGGAAGAATCAATCCAGAAGCCTGCTGAAAGCAAACAAGATTTGGAAAGGTCTATCTATGGCCAAGTTCAACGTGGTGTGGAGAAGGAATGAGATAAGTCGATAGAATGAGTACAAAAGTTGAAGGGAACACCTTTGGGACTGAAGGAGAGAAAAAGACAATTGCAATCTATGGATGCATTGTCAACTAATAGTGGTGCCCAAAAGAGGACAATATGGGCTGCAAGGTTAGTTCCTCAAATTTTCAATGAAATTTCTTACTCCAAAATATTCGTGGTGTTGCATTGTTTCATAAGTCTCATTTGTACTCTACTTTAGGAATTTCATAGAGGATATGATGGGAACAATGGAAATGGATGATAGTGATCCTTCATATGTTCTAAGACGTTTAATAAAGCCAAGTGATGTCATTGAAGTGTTGAAGGACCCTAGACAAAAAGGGCTACGTGAACAAGTTGCTAGAGAGGTAATGAAGGACTTCAAGGGCCTCGTGCAAGCAAAGGAGGTGCTTGGAGCTTGTGATGCTACTGGTGTAAGTCGTGAAGCTTACAACTCTATTTTTAAAAATTTCAAGTCTGCTATGGAGGAAAAGTATAAGATATCTACAATGCCACTGCCAACACCATGGTTTGTAAGGCTTGCACGTCAAGAAACAAACCAATGTGCTAGAGAAAAGCTTGGAGAATACCATTGTGTAAGTGCCACAATGACTTGGAAGAGTAAAAAGAAATCTAGCATCCAAACATTTGAGATGAATGCTTTCAATAATGCTTACGTGGATGTAGAGAATTTGCAGAGAGCCATGGTCAAATTCTATGGGATGAGAGAAGAAGGTAAGAGAAATTCCCTCTTCGCATTCAACTTTGTTTCTTCTCATTTCTATATCTTTACTATATTTTCTCTTTCATTGTACAGATGGCAAGAGAGCATGTGTTATAAAAGTGGATGAAGCTCAGTTGGTAAAGGAGCACAAGCTAGAGAGGGTGAGCATTTGTATTATGAACGATGCCTTGCATTTTGCTCAAGGGGATGAGGAAGCTCAGCAGGGTTTCTCACTCCAATCTGAGAAGGACATATGGTAGCTTATAGCCTTTGAGACCCCAAAGGTGCCATGAGACATTGAAGTGGGTTTTGGAGAGAACCGACATCCTGTCGATTAGGCAGGGCAAACATTAATAGTGGATGGGCATGGAATGTTTCAAGTTAAATGGCATCTAATTGGTGATTTGAATACCCTCAATGTTTGTATGGTTGTGATACAGGTGCAGATGCAAAATGGACATGCTTGTATTGCACCCACTCGTATAAGATGCAAAAGGGAAGCCTACAATGGAAAAATGGCATCCTTTCTTGCAACTAAAGTGTAGCCTTTGATCATCACAAAAAGGATCCTAAGTGGGACACCCCATTCTACCAATTCCATTGGAGCAGGTACATGTGTGTACTTTGCATTCTACAGTGGGAAAATGGCATCCTTTCTTGCAACCAAAGTGTAGCCTCTGATCATCACAAAAAGGATCCTAAGTGGGACATCCCATTCTACCAATTCCATTGGAGTAGGTACATGTGTGTACTTTGCATGCTAAATTGCATATACTTGATAAGTTACTCTATCTCCATCTAGCTTATGCTTGGAATTTGAGGCCATAGCAAGTATCTGCATAATGCATTACAAAAGCTGAAGAACGACTCTCACTAATGGGACTTCACGGAGGCAATGTGAAGCTTAAGCAGGACAAGAAACAATCAAGAAAGACACAAAATCTTCCTGCTAAAGTGTCCATGGGTGGACACAAGGAAAGGAAGTTCTTGTCCAACCACAATGCTGATAAAGAAAAACATACATTGGCTCAAAGCACCCTAGGTTGGGAGTACTGGAAAGCTTTGTGTGACTGCACTACAAATCAAGCTTCACATCCGCGAATTGCTACTTTGAGAGCAAAACTATGAACAAAGCTTGATGCATTTATAAAGTTGCTTAGACAAGGTCAAATAGATGAGCTTTATTATGAGAGATTCAGGATAGCATTGGGAGAATTCATATCATTGATGGTAGAAGTATGGGGGGAGTCACATATTACACATTACATGGTAATCCTCCTTAGGTTGAAAATTTGTGCTTTAAACTTGAGTCAGTTTATGTTTCTAATACGATGTTTTTCTTTACAACATATTGTTTACACACATGCACCATGGTTTGAGGAGCAATGGGGCCCTATGTCCATTTGGAATACTCAAGGAATGGAGAAATTGCACTACAAAGCAAAGGCAACATACTTCAAGAATACAAGGCATGGGGATGGTATCACGTGAAGCAATGCACTACATGAAATGTTCGACTAGTTTTATAGATGTCTAGAGGCTAGGACTCTCAAGCATGATAAGGTAGAGGTCTCAAGTCTCAGTTCAACATGTCAAGAAGACAAGGAGATGTGCTGCTTGGAAGTCTTTAATAGGGAGCCAGGGGGTTATGCTTTTTTTGCAATGAAGAGTCAGACAGGGGAGGCATTGGGTCCTAAGAGAACCCCAAATGTAAAATGTTTGATGAATAAATTTAACACTATTTTGAGTCAATTATAAATTCCAAAATTCATAAATTTGTTTGGAAATTACAGAATTACATGTGCGACATGGCAGGGCAGAAGGGTAAGGGGGTTGGGAGGGAGGGTGGTGAAGATTAAGTATTACCACAGTGGTGACAAAAGACCGGGGGAAGAGGGGGTGCACTTAAAAAACTCTAATTTAAAAGAAAAACCCTAAAGTGCTTTAAAAAAGACTATATAAAACATTTCAAAACCCCAAAATCCCTCATTTCTATGGCATAAGTCAAACAAACTGCTAGACCCATTGGACGCCATTTAGATGTTACCCGCTCTCCTCCTCACAACTCCATGGCCTCCAAACACACTGCAAGCCCCAGTGGCCAAGAGGGCAATGATCAGCAGGGATCTGAAGGTGGTTCTCATTATTAGCATTCCCAGCAATGCGAGTCCCTACCATCCGAAACTCAAGGGGGATCCAAGGGATCTCAGCACCATGAGGAATCCTAGCACGATGAAGGATCCAAGCACGATGATCAGGGGTCCTCCCAGTCCTTTCACACAACTAACTGTGGAAGTAAAGAGGTCTCCCAAGAGGGACAAAAATAGTCCAATCAATTGTGATCAACTGCCCCTCCCTCCTCCATGGGGTCTTGGCATGGAGCATCTAGACCAACAAGGGGAGCAGGAAAGGCAAAGTGAGGAGATGGAGAGATTAAAGGGGCCACAACAAGAGGAAGTATTTTGTAGGCTCGCAGATATAATGAAACTTGGCCCCAATCCTCCAACCAAGCATGAAAGAGAACCATCAACCCTCTATTCCTCGAGATTGTCACATATGAGGAGACTCTAGTATGAGTTGAGCAAGAGCCTCAGCCTGCTATCTCACAACCTCATCAAAAGGAAAAGGGACCAAGGACAAAGAAGACCCCTAGGCATGACAAGCCACCTCAAAGGACCCACTAGACATAGGAAGAGGAGTCTGAAGAGGAGGTTGCAAGGGAGGAGAGGCAAAAGAAGAGAAAAGTAGATAGTATGGAGAATCAAAAATTTAATTACTGTAAAACTGATACAATAGATGGTGCTGCCTCCCAGCCATGTGCTCCTGTGTGAGAAGCTTCGATGGCATGCCAGAAACAGTAGAGGATGGAGGGTAGCTAGTGATGAATATGGGCTTCACAGGCTTGCTCTTATATAGCCACCAATTGTAGTCGGTTAGACCCAATTGGGAGACTGACCTAGTCTACCCAAAACGGCCATCGGATTATACTTGGTTTTGTACACCCACTTGGTGCCGATTACCTTGCGTTTTGGTGGTTGTTCCACAAGGTCCCAAGTGTTATTCTTCATTATGGAGCCATACTCTGACTGCATAGCCTCCATCCACATTTCATCACCCTGTGCCTCTTCAAGACACTTGGGTTCTTCAGCACAGATCACCTCTGTCATCAAAGCGTAGTTGACTAAGTGTTCTTGTGCCCTTCTTTGCTCCTCTAATCTCTTGGACTGGTGGTGTTCGGATCGTTCCTCCTCAATGGCTAGAGGTTCTCTGTCGTCCAAAAGTTGCTTTACCCACTTCGGGAATGGTTGTTGCCATTGTGGTTCTGTAGGCTCTTCTTCCTCTTCTTTATCTTGAATCCTCCCAAGCACCATTGGGGGAGCTCAGTCTGCTGTTGGTGGTTGTACGGGATGGATATCCTGGTCCTGGTTGTCTGGGAAGGAAGCATCCTCCTTCAATTGATGTGGCTATTCTGAGAAGACCACATCGCGACTTACTATTACCTTCTTATTAATAGGATTATAGAGATGGTAACCCTTCACCTCTTCACTGTAGCCCAAGAAAATACATTTTCGGCTCTTCGATTCCCATTCAGTCCTATTAACATCAGGGACATGCATAAAATAGTCACATCCAAAGACTCTGAAATGTGCAGCTAAAGGTTTCTTACTAGAAAAGGCCTGCAGTCGAGTCATCCCATTCACAGCCTTCGTGTAGCTACGACTCAGAATGTAAACTGCCGTGTTACATGCTTCAGCCCAGAAAGTCTTTGGCAAATCTTTCCCTTTCATCATACTCCTGCCCATTTTGCAGATGATGTGCATCTTCTTGTGCTTTGCTACTCCATTTTGCTGTGGTGTATGTGGTGGGGGTTTCTGCCTCTTGATCTCATGACTTTTGTAGTAACTTTCGAATTCACTTGATGTGAACTCACCTCCTCTGTCTGATCTCAACTTCTTCACCTTCCTCCCCGTTTCTTTCTCGACCATTACATGGCATTCTTTGAACTTACTAAAAGCGTCATCTTTAGTCTTCAGGAAGTATATCCATGTCCTTCTACTGTAGTCATTGATCAGTGTCATGAAGTAGTAGGAACCACCCAAAGCTTCCATCTCCATCTTTCCACAGAGGTCCATGTGAACGAGCTCTAGAGGAGCCTTTGCCCTATTGGCCTCTTTAGGAAAGGGCTGTCGATGCTGCTTGCCCATCATGCAAGCTTCACATACATCGAGCAGATCTGTAATTTTTGGTAGGTCTGCAATCATTCCACTTTTATGCATCTCCTTTAAAGAACTAAGGTTTAGATGACCAAACCTCTCATGCCACAAGATAGTGTTGCTCACATCATCTCGAGCACTGAAAGCTGAGAGTTCGCAGATGTTGTTGCGTCGTGTACCTTTACCAATGACCTTCCCTTGAAGATCCAAAATCTGTGTGCCATTCTTATCGAATTGAACTTTGAGGTCCCGATCCATGATTGCAGAAATGGACAACAAGTTCCTCTTGATATCTGGCACATAAAGAACATCGAACAACTGTTTTACAACTCCATCTGACTTGAGAGCAATTTCCTTTTGCTAGACATTTTGCATCATTGCCAACTGCTACCAGGATGTCATGAAGCGGAAGCAAGTGGAGGAGAGTGAGACTAAGACCACAAGAGTGGTGGGTGTGAATCAAGAAGCAAGGGCACACCACAACCCTCAAGAGTATATTAGGATAGGCATTAGGGTGGAACCAATTCAGTGTGAACCGTGTTCACACTGTAACCTGTAATAAAAATGTGTATATGAGGTGGCACAGGGCCTTAACCCCAACAACCTCCCACTTGAAGGCAATGTGCCTAAAAAAAAAAAGAAATTACAGCAAGTACATATAGAATGTACAAGGCCAAAACGTGATATAGGGCCTATCCAACACCCATCAATGTCCTGCAATGTGCAAACCGCTTTGCTGGCAGGATCTTCGTGAAAAGATCCACAGGGTTATCATCAGTATGGATCTCGACAAGTTCTATCAACTTGTCATGCAATACCTCACGAATAAAGTGGTACTTAACATCAATGTGCTTGGTCTTTTGATGAAAGACCGGATTCTTTGCCAACATAATAGCACTCTGGCTATCACAATGCAAAGAAGGAATATCCCCTGAAAAACCCAAGTCTCCCACTAGACGTGAAAGCCATATGGCCTCCTTGCAAGCCTCAGTCTCTCTGCCTCCATGGTAGACAATGCTGTGCATCTCTGTAACCTGGATATCCATGAAATAGCACCACCTATGAAAGTAAACACGTAGCCCATGGTGGACTTATGATTGTCTGCATGCCTTGCATAATCTGAATCTGTGTATCCATGCACTTTTGCATCTTGCTTGCCAAAACATATGCACACATCTTGAGACCCCTTAAGGTATCTCAATATACCCTTAATAGCCTCCCAATGCCTCTTACCGGGGTTAGCCATATATCTACTGACCACTGCCACTGCAAAAGCAATATCTGGTCTAGTAGCAACCATGGCATACATCAGACTGCCACATGCAGAAGCGAGGCAGAAGCATAAGGAACCTTGGCCATATGAGCCCTTTCATCATTTGACTGAGGGCTGTCCTTTTGGTTGAGTTTCGAATATGGAGGCAAGGGTGTGCTCAAAGCCTTCCCCTTATCCATATTGAACCTATCCAGGACTTTGCCAATGTACTCCTTTTGAGAAAGATAGAGTAAACCCTTTTACCTGTTCCTCACAATCCGCATACCAAGAATGTGATTTGCATCACCAAGATCCTTCATGTCAAAGGTTTTGTGCAGTTTTGCCTTCAAAGCATTCATATCAATAGACGATTCCCAGCAATAAGCATATCATCCACATAAAGAATGAGTATAAGAAGACTACCATCTCTTGTCTTCTTAGTGTAGAGACAATGATCATGATCAGACCGTTTGAATCCTTGTGCTTTCATGAAAGCATCAAACTTGTGATACCACTCTCTGGGTGCCTGCTTGAGCCCATAGAGACTCTTCTGCAATTTGCATACAAGCCCTTCTTTTCCCTTGACTTGATATCCCTCTGGTTGCTGCATATAAATATCCTCGTGAAGGTCTCCATGAAGGAAGGCTGTCTTCACGTCCATTTGGACAAGATCCATGTCCTGACAAGCAACCAAAGCTAAAACAGTCCTCAATGTAGTCATTTTGACTATAGGAGAAAAGATTTCATCAAAGTCAACTCCCTTTTCTTGCTTGAACCCCTTAGCAACTAATCTTCCTTTGTACTTGGGCTTAGCATCCCCTGGAGTGATCTTCAACCTATAAACCCATTTGCATGGTAGGACTTTCTGGCCTGCAGGCAACTGCACTAGATTCCATGTCTGATTCTTCTCAAGAGATTGCATTTCTGAAATCATGGCTTTCTGCCAATTCTTTGCATCCTCCCTCTTCATGGCTTCTTTAAAGCATGAGGGCTCACCACAATTTGTCACCATGATGTAATCATCAAGTGCATTCACCCCTGGAACAAACCTGTCAGGCATTCGGGACACCCTGGTGCTCCGCCTGACCCAACCATCTTGATTAGGTGGCTGATTTACTTGCTGTTCCTACATATTTTGGGGTTGTACAGCCTGCTCTAGAAGCACATCTTGCTGAATCTCAGGCTGCATTTGTGATTCTTCCTGTGGAGGATAATATGGAGCATTAAAAGCCGGAGGTGGCTACTGATTTTGACCATTTTGGATAGCATTTTGATTGGCATTTTGTGGTTGTGCTGGAGGTCCTTCCTCCTCAAAAATGACTCTTCTCACTCCAATGGTATTGATAGGCTATTTTTGCATCCTACCTTCTCGAAAAATCACATCATTGCTCCTCACAATCTTGTCAAATTCAAGGTCCCACAACCTGTAACCCATCTCTCCATTGTCACCATACCCAAGAAAGATACACTTGCGTGACTTTGGGTCTAATTTGCTGCATATTTCCCTTCTGATATGCATAAAGGCCTGGCAGCCAAACACCCTGAGATATTTGTAAGAGGGTGGCTTTCCAGACCACACCTCCTCAGGTACCTTCAAATCCAAGGCCCTGTTGGGTGACCTATTGATGAGATGTACTGCTGTCTTAACAGCTTCTGCCCAAAAACCATGGGTCAATCCTGCTTGTGAGAGCATGCTAAGAGTCCTCTCTTGAATGGTCCTATTTGCCCTTTCAGCCATGCCATTTTGTGGAGGATTGTAGGGAGCGGGCAACTCCCTCTTTATCCCCTTCTCATCACAAAATGTAGTAAATTCCCTTGACAGGTATTCCCCTCCATTATCAGACCTGAGGCATTTAAGCTTCTTTCATGTCTGATTCTCAACAAGTGCCAACCAAGTCTTGAAGACTTTGAACACATCACTCTTATGCTTAATGGGATAGACCCATATCTTCCTGGATGCATCATCAATAAAAGTGACAAAATACTTGGCACCGCCCAAAGAAAGGTTGGGCATTTCACATACATCTATATGTACCAAAGTTAGGACTTCTTGCTTAACATTTCCAGCCTTTTTATGGGCTGATTGCTTATGTTTGCCATAAATACAATGATCACATGCTGAAAAATTAGAAAAATTAAGTCTCGGCAAGTAACCCAAAGAAGACAATACTTTCATTCCTTTCTGGCTTATATGGCCCAACCGGCTATGCCATAAGGAAGTGTGTGGCTGCTCAGTCACATGGATTACATTAGCATCAACACCCTCAACATACAATGGATACAAGGTGCCTGATTTGCAGCCCTTGGCCACAACCATATTTCCCTTAAGCACCTTCCACATAGAATGACCAAATTGGGTGAGATACCCTGCATCATCAAGCTGCCCAGTGGATATCAAGCTCTTCCTGAGCTGTGGCACATGTCTCACATTGTCCAATACAAATTCAGAACCATTTGGGAATTTTAGATGCACATCCCCAATACCAACAACGTCACAGGCATAATCATTCCCAAGTTTCACGCATCCTTTCTTCCCTGCATCATACGAAGCAAACCACTGCTCATGAGGAGTAACATGATAGGATGCACCTGAGTCTAATAGCCAATACTGTGCATATGAGCCATCATTGGCCACAAGAAAAGAACTATCACCAGAGGAGGCAACAAGTATGACATCATCATTATCTTCATCACTGCTAATCACTGCATTGAGCTCCTCAATTCCCTTGGTGTCTTTCGCATCTCTTTTCGCATCTTTGTCCTCTTCTTTTCTTTCCTTATCCTTGCCTTTTTTATTAGCTGAAAACAGTCCCTTTTAATATGCCCCTTCTTATGGCAGTAGTGACATTCAAGGTCCTTCCAAGGACGGGACTGACTGCGAGATTTCCCTTTATTTTGGTTTTCCCCTCTATTTTGCTGCCTACCTCTGCCCACAGCCAATGTACTTGCATTCTTATTTTCACTGCTATTCTTACGCCTTACCTCTTCCTGCAGAAGAGTGCTTTCCACATCTTGGCATGACAATCCTGTGAAAGCAGGGGCTGAATTGCTTATGGCTGTAGCAAAAGTATCCCAACTGTCAGGGAGCATACTCAAGAGAAAAATGGCCTTCACCTCATCATCAAAATTCATTTTCTGATTTGTGAGTTGGCTGAATATAGAGTGAAACTCATTGAGGTGAAGTGAGAGGGCTGTCCCCTCTTTCATGCTTAGTTTCATAAGCCTCTTCAACCAAAACGCTTTACTAGCTGCACTCAGACTCTCGAAAAGGGACTCAAGTTTTTTCCATATGCTGTAAGCGGTGGCTTCATTCTCTACATTGAAGTAGATCTTCTTTGAGATGGTCAAAAGAATGCTACTCTTGGCCTTCTCATTCATGGTTTCCCACTGAAGGTCACTAACCTCATCAGGCTTGATCCCTTTATACTTGATAGGCATATTTTGATCTTTCTGGACCAACACATTATATATTTGGTTCTTCCAATAAGAGAAATTTGCATTCCTCTCCAACTTCTCGATGTTCCAATAGTTGCCTTCGTTGCTTGAAGACATAATGATAAGCCCAAGTAGAAGCAAATAAATACACCTAAGGCACAGAGAGCCTCAAAGTCACATGCTGTGACTTAATGCAATGTTGTCCACTCTCCAAAGCTGTAAAAAAAATAGTAAAAAAAAACTCTAAAAAAATCCCCAAATCTCTTCCAAAATTGGTTCTGCACTTGTACAAAACTGTCACAAAGGTCCCCGAGCCTTGACAAGTGACCAATGGCCCCCATCTGGTGTCCAAACCAGGACCTATCGGATAACCGAGCTACTCAAATGCCTTCTCCTCATATGAGGGGCTTACAAGTAGAGTTAGCTGGTTCTCACATAGTTACACGAGAGTGGAGCATTGATATCTAACAGCCACGTCCAAAGGCTAGTGCAGGGCCCCCCACAGATTGAGAGGCACAAAAAATCAAGCGTGAAGGCACTTCAAGAGATCCGCAAGTTCCAAACCAGTGTGGACAATCGCATTTCCCGTGCACTCTTCTAGCGTGTTGAATGTGAAATAGCACAGCATTACAAGGATGATGTGTGCTTCACTTTAGGCACTATGGGAGCAATTCAGGAGGCAACGGAGTAGATGACAGTAGGTCTTTTTGAAGACTCAAACTTAGGTGCTATCCATGCCAAAAGAGTAATAGTGATGGACAAGGACCTTGCACTCGCTAAACGCATCCGCTCTGATCCCTCCCTTGGGCCCTAGATGTTGTTTAGGTTCATTTGGTGTAATCTGAATCATTTTGTAAATCTTTGCCCTTTGAGGCCAATGAGTAAAAGATATTTTTATGCTATATTATTGTTCCCATGTTATAATACATGTTACGTGATGCTTTCCATCAGTTTATGCAAGTTCAGTGTGAATTTGGGTTGTCAAATTATGTTTTTTTGCCATGGGATAGAAGGGAAAAGTGTTCGGCATTGTGCGGGGAGCCTTGGTCAAACAGGCTCCATATGTGCCATAGCATATTTTGACATTTTTGAGCTCCCTGAACGATGTCGAACATTTTTCCCTTCTGCACCATTGTGAGATTCTTACTGGATTGCTGAGAAATGACCATTATAGCATAAAAATTTATCTAATAGCATGCTTTTGAATAGAATAGTGAATGAAAATATTAATGCCAATAACAATTAAAGTTACAAAATACAATGACAGTATAAAATAAATTTTATAAAAGAACACAAAATGGGACACTATATAAAAAGTATATCTGTATTCATATAAAATAAAAGTTATATACAATAAGGCTTCAGAGCCTTCCTCTCTTCTCTAAAACACGGAGAACATCGGGCTTTGAATTCCCAAATACACTCCTAGCTCTAAACCTAGTCGATAGAGAGTCAACACTATTGTCGTTGTTGGCCAGAGACGTGGCTACTGTCGTCAATGCCATACCTTGAAAATTGGTTCCAAAAGCATTGAGGGTAGCCATGCCATTCGCCAAAATGACCTTGTTAGCATTGCGATTGATGTCAGCATGACCAATCACTCATGATAAGGCTTTGCACTTCAAAAGGTCATTAGTTGCATGTGGAGAAAACTTTTTGTAGATAACCACAAAGCGCCCTTTTGCTTGGCCAAGGTAATGTGCCAATGAGTGATCTCGGCTGAAGCTACTACGATTCTTTGCCAATGAGGATGGATCCAAAGGCCTCCTACTATTCGGAGTGAGATGTGGAGGCTTCTTTTGGAACATCAGGTAGGTAGGAGTAGATTGATGTCTCGGTAGATTCTTTGATTTTGGCCAGTGTTAAAGCAAGAACCTCTTCGATAGAATCATCTATTCCCAAAAACCCAGGTTCTTGCATAGTCGTGTCCACCTCATATCCACACAAGACACTAAGAGCTTCATCCTCCTAGAGACCAAGCATAACCTCAATGCCATGGAGAAAGAGGTATTGTTCTCATCGACAAGAAGGGGAGCAAGAAACCATATCAGTGTTGCAGGGTCAGCAGAGGTGGTGCTCGAGGTGGATGGAATTTGAGAAGTAGAATGGGGTTCAAGAGGTCGCTGGAGCACCTTCAGGGCCAATGCAGCTTCCCGCTCCTTAGCTTCTTTATCTATGGGCTCTTCATTGTAGATGTTGGGCTCATCTACAGAAATAAGAGGATCAGAAAGGGCAGGAACAGGGTTAGGGCTTGAGGTCAAGGCCTTGTCCCTCCTGGAGAAGGAAAATAAATGTCATTTCCTAGGATAGGAACCTATTTCCTATGTTTTCGATGACTCCGCATGCTAGGAGGTCATCAGTGTCCACCTCCCTAAACCCTAGGGTGGTGAGCTGGGGTCGAAAGCAATCTAAACACTTCATGAACCTGGGTTCTTGATTGAACAAGTACTTCAAATAATCAATTGGGACCTGTCTTTTTGTAGACTCATCAAGTTGATATGCAAAACTCGTGATGTGGTCTTGCATGTACTTGATGAGGTCTTTAAAATCATCTCAGGCTCCCAAACACATCTATGCTCTTATCAAAGACTGTAAATAACTCCTCCTCTCTATCAACTAATGGAGTATGGGAGATGAAATCGTGGAAGGCAGACCTAGCAGAATCCATGGTAGTTTGGTAGCTAGGAGAACTATGGCTATGACAGTGAAACTTTGAAACTAAATTAGCTTTATAACCTATATATACCCAAATGTTCTAAATATAAATAATAAAAAGAATTATAATTTTTTTGGGCAAAACTTGACATTGACATGAAACAAAACCATTCAAAGCATCAAAATTAATTGCACCACTATTAATTGGAAAATGTTAAAATCCACAATTGTTCCACCCCACACTGTTTACAATCTTCAATATTGTAGGAGGGATAAAAGTGGCACTATGCATGTGCTTCTCTACATGCTTTCCTACCTTCTCATCATTTAATGTAAAGTGAAAGGACTTAGACATGCCATCCTCCATGACCAATAGGTGTTTCCGCACATCCCTGAGAGTTCACTGTGACGTGACAGTCACATTCTTGACATCTCCTAAATGAGAACCAATACATAAACTTACCCCTGTATTATCATCATCATTAGAGTCAAGGGGGAGCCAATTGCCACCTGTTTTCTTCTAGCGCCTACATTGGAAAGCAAAATATAACATTTGGTGGGAGATGTGGTACTTGACAACCACATTGTCCTTACATACATGGCATTGAAACAGATCACCCTTTTGTTCACCTGACCTGCTTCCCCAATTCACCCCAAGCAATTCCTCAAGGGCATTCTCATGTAGGCACTTGCATGACCACATGGCTTTTGTTCTGTGCATCTGGATATTTTGAAAACAAGAAGCAAAAATGTGCAAAGGAATAAACCAAGACAACCTTATCCATTTAAATGTAAACTTCATGGCCATGCCCACATCCTTTGCAATCTTTTCCTTGTATGATTGCACTGTTCTTGTGTCCACCATGCTACAATCCATGTCTTCAAGTTGTGGGGTTGCAATGCATTGAAGATGGCCATAGCCTGATGTCATCCTTGGAGTAATGTACTTGGCATTATACCAATAGATATTTCTCTATTTCAAAGTAGAGGACTTCTCTCTAGCATGCATTTGCCTTCCTAAATCATCATGAATGGCAGTAAACTGATGTCATCCTTGGAGTAATGTACTTGGCATTCTCAGGGGGGTCACTATGTATAAACCGTCTATATCACGTGCGTTCAAGGCCTATATTTAAAATCCCTTATCTGTAAATTTTTTCATTAATAAAATGTACCCCTTTTCTATACAAATCTGTAAATTTTTTCCAAAACTATTTTAAATAGTCCCTTATGTATATTTATTTCTATAAATTTTAGAAATAAAAAATATCCTTTTGTTGAACTCACGTGATAGGGTTACATATGATGAGTGACCCACCCGAGTTGGCATTATACCAATAGATATTTCTCTATTTCAAAGTAAAGACCCCATTTCCTAATGTTTTGCATGAGTTATAGGGCCACATCTCAAAGTTCAAGTTTAGAGAGGAATCATGTCTTGCCACTTCTTGAGCTTCAAGTTTCGAGAGGAAGGATGTCTTGCCCCAAGTTACAACATGTGTACAAGACAAAGGACACATGCCTTGCATCTAGGATACCATCTCATTGTAAGTCATTTTTTTTGTGCACCTTTCTTGTCTATATTATTTACTTGTGAGTGTTAGTCATGGAGAATGAAATGCTAGAGTCCTCAATTTTACTTGAAAAAGTGAAAAGGTAGGCAAGCATCTAGAAAATTGCATGAATAATGTCCATTTCATCCCTTTTGCAACATCAAACAATGTGTTTGAGTAGTGCAAGATCTCGATAAATTCTAAGTTATGCATTCTGGCATATTCATAGCTTTTCTTCATGACTTGAAGGACATAAAAAATAGTGATGCAATTTATTTTAATGGAAAATGTGTGGTTTCATGTCTACAATTTTTAGGCAATATATCGCATTTGTTTTATAGTGTATATTTATTAGTTTTGGGTATATAAATGGGTAAAAGAGGCACCTTCACTTCACTTTTGTTCTAGAAACCATCATTGTGCTTCGCTTGCATCATACAAAGGTCAATGAACATTAGAAAAGAGTGAAATTTTAAAGATCAATCATTATTAGAAGAGAGGGATGCATAAAAGGAGACAATGCTATGATGGGAAGCAACCTATGTATTGATTTTTTAAATATGGTCTTTTAATCTAAAAGGCCTGCTTATGTAATTGTTGTTGAATTTTTGTAGGAGGCATTTGAGATTGATGAGTTATCTCCTTAGCAGGCCAACATTCACAGCACATTTAATTGAAATCACTGATTGGTGCACTATATTAGCCGAGCAGGCTGTGGTCTTCCACGCCCAATTTTCACAAAGGCTTGCTCAACTACTAAAGTGCATCAAAATATTGATGGCTTGATCATTGTGAACCATCACATGGATTCCCTTAATGCAATTGTATCCAATTGGAAATGATGAAATAAACTCTGTGGTTGGCTACCAAGGGATTCCCTTAATGTAATTGTATCCAATTGGAAATGATGGAATAAAGTCTGTGGTTGGCTACCAAGGAGGAGTATTGAATACACCACCTCCAAGTTTATTTTGTAGATACGTGAATCCTTTATATGCAATCTTGTGCCTTTTCCTTCATTTGTATGCAAAGTAATTACAAAATTATGACTCGGGCCACGGGCCTCAACTTGTGACTGATTTTCAAGTGTCTTCTACATTGAATTTTAACATTCAGGGACCTATTTTTCTCATCAAATATAATAGAGCTACTCGTGCTCTTGATTTTGAAATGAAAATATCTGCAATTGAGTGACAAATAATCAAATGGGAAAGCAAGGAGAGGATGACATGTGGTACTTCTAAAAAAATATCTCTCAATGAATATCTTAGGGTCCACTCCAAAATTGCCATAGTGGCTATGATGTTTTCACACCCCCAAATTGATAATGGTTTCCAATAAGAGAGTGATAACTATCCAAGTCCTAAGATGTGAAGTTTTTGTTGTGTTGTCATTGGCAAAGTGAGTTAAAGAGTCTTTTAAAGAGGTACCACATTTACGTTTAGCTATAACTATGATGTATGAGTTCATTTTTGAAGTTGCATTCAAGGATCTCTAGGTATGTTTACTTATCCTTACGTTCCTCTTGGAGCTACTAGTCTACATGTACATGCTAGAATGGAGTGAAAAGTGTAATTGAGTAAGAGCTTGACACGATAGCAAAACCCATTTCTTTGGGGTAGATGTGTGCCCACAGATATGCCTCCTAAGCTTGTCAATCATATAATAAGTCCTAAATACTTCCATGATTGTATGATGCTTCTATTTCCTTAAGAAAAAGAGGAGAAAAATAAGGGTATTGGTTTCAGATAAACTTCAAAAGTACTACTATGTTGCCCATGCTTGATTAGAAAGCAAAGTTTTGGAAGCGCATACTTTTGTGTCTCTTACTATCAGTTGCACTTATTTCATCCAATGAATGAAACTAGTGCATGTAGTAATTGATGTTCCAAAATGGTCTTCACTTGCATTTCTTTCAAATAGGTTGTTATGGGTTTATTTTTATTACAAGTATAGCTATTACGCTTTGTAGAATCAAAACACAAGTTTATAAATATCAGCTACAAATCATAAAAATAGAAGAGTAAATGGAGTCGGTAGGCCTTCCTTCATGATAGAGGCACAATCCAAGCTAGCTTTTGATGTGCAAAATGGTTGGAGTACAATTGCAACCCTTATGGTATAAAGCTCCTTCACACTTCTTTGAGCTCTTTGCTCTCCTAATTATGGGCATTCACTCATCTTATTTGAGAAAACTATAAAGTCAATTGACTTCTTTTTTTCCAAGGAAGTGAATGCATGTATTTCTACAAGGGTGAATATGAAAGTTGGGTTTCACCAAACAAAGGAAACAAAAGCCTATACTTGAATATACACAATTGATAGTTGACTTTCAATTACATTCATAAAAAATTTGTAAGGGATTTTGAAGGAGTTCACTAAGCAATATGTAAGATAGCATGTGAATTCAATAGAAAGGGTTTTATTTCTTGTGGAGTCACGGATAATATACATACATAAGAGGTAGAACTGAAATCCATTACTACCTCCCTGAATGCATGTGGAGGGATTTTATTAAAATTTTCACAATTGCATTAACCATCATTCGTGATATCATTTTCAACTCCAAAATCACGTGAACAATGACGTGACTAACAAAATTCATAAATGTACTAATGCTAATACCTATAATATCAACTCTAATAAACCACAAAACATCGATAGAAGGCCAAATACCAGTGCGTTTTTTATCAATAGTCGATGTACACTGACATATATTGCCTTACAATTAGAATACTAGAGAGAGAGAGAGAGAGAGAGAGAGAGAGGGAGGGAGAGAGATCTCAAGTAGTTTATTGATTACTTTTCTGCATGAATTGCCATAATTGTCATCCTTTTCTCTATAGTTGCAAAATTCTCTCCTTCAATATCGAACCCAAAAGACTACCATTGTGACATAATCCAAAATCTCAAGTGAAGTCTCTCAACAATTGTATGAAGGAAAAAAAGGGAGACATAGAGTTGTTATAAGCATTTGAAGCCTTTCAATAAGGCTTCTAGTGACACAATTCTCTAATCCAATTGATCCATGTGTCAATCCTCCAATACATTTTCATACGTAATGTCAAGAAATGAAATTTAAAATATTGTATGGTTTAGAGGGAAAGTGATAAGAATACCAAATTTTCAAATCCACCATTATAATAATGAGACTCAAAATTACATAAACTTGACTCATGCAAACATGCAACATCTAGAAAATGGATTACATGAACACCAATTTTCCACAATTATAGTAATGAGACTTACAGTTACATGAATTTGGTCATGCATGGATGTAATGTCAAAAAAATGACTTACATGAATACCAATTTATCAAATCCATCATTATAATAATGAGACTTAGAATTACGTGAACTTGGTCATGCACACATGCAACGTCAAGAAAATGAACACATGAATTGACAATTGTCAACTCACCTAGCTGCATCGTACCATTACATAGTGCAAGGCAATTTTTCCAAAGTCTCTCCAAAGTCATGTGATAGAAGATAAACAATTTCGTGAAGATATTATTCAAAGAGAAAGATATGACAAAATATAAAACAAGATAGTGTGAATTATAATATATATTAACAAGAAATATTTATACTACTAAATGGCATAGAGTAAACTTAGAAATAAATGACCATTATAAGAATAAAACAATAACGATTGCAACTTGAGTATCATGAGAAAATGACTCGAAAATGAAAGGACAAAAGAGGGACAAAACTAGCATCATACCCTAGCAACGGGACAACTCTCACACAAAATTATATGTGTACCTATGCTCTATAAAGCGATTTCATGAAAAGAGGAATTTTGATGAAGCGAAGTTGTAAGGCAACACATTTTAAATGATTAAGGTTTCTTGTGTGAGTGGGATGAGAAACTTAAACACTAAGGTTACATGCTTTTGGGTTCATGGAAAACCCAAGAATTCAAAGTCAAGGCTTTCTTCTAAACTTAAAAGAAAACATTGATATGGGGAATTCAACTTGCGTTATTCCACCAAAATTTGATATGGCGAACTCAACTTCTGAGGTTCTCTACCCACACACAACCATCTTAAAAGAAGACCCACCCACATTGATATGGAAATTTCAACTTGTGAGGCTCCCTACCCACTCACAACCACCTTAAAAGAAGACCCACTGAATATTTGTGGGGGATCCCAAGAGAGAGCTTAGTTGTGATTAAGATGTGTTGTTTAACGAGAAGAGCTTAGATCGATAGTACCTTGAGGCTTTGTGAAGTGAGTGTTTGATAGGAGGCAACCTTCGAGCAATGCTGCTCCATACCATTTGCACAGCATCACCCTCTTTAGAAGGATATTGATACTCAAAATGGCGAGAAATTTGCTTCAATCTCTCCCACATCCGAGTCCACTCGCTTTCCTTCACTCCCCTCAACAATCCTATCAGAAATCCTCTCCTCACTGCGTCTGCATTACTCACAAACAAGCAGAACTCGCTGTAATCCAGTTCCTCCTCGAATGGTAGCTCGACCTCCTCGCTTATTATCACTGGCACGCAGTGGCTCGCTATGGCGTCGAAGAGCCTGTTGGAGGACGGCGTGTCTCCGGCCAGATGTAGGCAGAATTTGGAGGAGCGCATCCCTTGGGTCGCACTCCTTATTCCCTGCCTCTCTGTGTTCCCCTCTGTGAAGTGCACTCCCTGCTCATCCTTGATGAGATCGTATAACTTTTTCCGTATCATCCCACCCTGCAGCTCATCACACCGTTGAATCGGTTATCGATCAATCGCTGCAACTGGTCTGATCACCGGCAGCTTCTTGGACCAAATACAAAGAGAATTGATTGAAGCACGGAACTCACCTCCTTCCTGACTATCGCCCCTTGAAAGAACAGCAAGATTTCTCTGCTTTCATACGTAGTTACATCGTTCTCGAACGTAGGTATGACGTGCTTGTAAGGAGCTACAATGTCCTTCTCCGTATTCGCGACTTTGGAGGAGTAACGCCCGAAATCGGCTACAATAAACATCGCAGACCCCAATTGCTCCCTTGCCACATGTAGACTGTTCGGATGATGCATCACAATGACATGATTCGTCCCTCTGGATTGGCGCCATGCGTCTTTCCTTATTAAGTAATCGACCAGTTTCTTCTGGAGCTCTACGTTTTTGTTATATCCGTGACCCGATCTGCCGTACTTATTATAGCTTAAAGAGGAGAAGAAAGGCACAAAGAAAATATCTGCATCTCTGGGGTCGTTGACACGGATTGCCGTGCAGGGACTGCTCCGATCCTCCTTTGCCGAAGACAGCAAGTCTAGTGTAAGCCAATATTCGGGACTATGTTGCTGATATAGACCCCCGGGATACCTGGGAATGCCAGAAAGATTTCTATGCCAGAGATCAGGATCTGAGGACCCGTTGTTAACGTTAATCATCCCGAAATGAAACTCCTGACGCAGATCATACATGAAGACCTTGAGCAAGGCGCTCTCCTCACTGCACACAATTTCTATAATTCTTGTCGCTGATTCTGTTACGTTTTCTTGAGCAGGCCATAACTCTGATCCTTCGTCTTTCGATGTTCTATGATACTCCCCAATAAAAGGGCTGATCCTGTACGCAGCACTCTCGTCCAGTTGGACACGCTGCCCGATTGAGGCAACCTCACTGATGTCCTTTATGAAGTGATGATCTCGAGTGCAGTCGTCGGTCTCGAGATCGATATCCCCACGATGGGAAGGGCAAAAAAGATCGCGGGTGAAAGCGGTAGACGAAAGGAGAGCAAGAGAACCGAGCAATGCGAGCAAGACGAGGATGACGACGAGGGTGAGGGAGTAAAAGTTGAATGGTGAGGCGGAAGCTGGGTGCTTGGGGAGGCGACTAAACCTCATGACTGTGGAGGAAAGATCATGTCTAAGAAAGGATGATGAGATTGATGGAGAAGAAGATGAATTGCGACAAGCGATTCGATCGATTGATCGGAAGGGAAGGATGGAATGGAAATGGATCGATGATGAAATCGAAGATGGAATTGGAGGCAACGATCGGGTCAAACAAGGCGACAAGTGGTGGCAGGCACGACTACGTGCATGGCTCCAAAATTCTGCCCTCCACGTCACCCCCACTCTCCTTCCACGTGTTCCCCTCCTTTCTCCACGTCTCAGCCTCTCATTGGTCCCCACATCTTGGACGCCTTAAACACTATTCTTGGCATTATGGCCTTAATTAGGTCGGAATTCAAATTCGAAGCTCGACATTTTAATATTTAACGTTTACCAAAAATTTATAGAACAACGAAGCCGATGCTTTGGTCAAGTGAGGGCCACTCGGAGCACTTATGTGATACATTTTAAAGGCACCGGCCCCTTTGGTAGCCCTTTCGCTATCAACAAGAGCAGCCCCCCCCCCCCTTCTTCCCTTCTCCCCATTTACATGGACATGGTCAACTATGAGGGAGATACCTGCCTATGTTGATTGGCAGCAAGGGGCATCGTAACAGATTTGAATGAGGCCAGCCAACTCAAGTGGATGAGCGCCCAATCATCTGAACCGCCCATCTCATCCTTTCTCCAATTATTTGTTCAACCCTCCTTTTTCCATATTCGTCCTCCCTCCTTTCTCCACGTGTTAACTCTTATTCATCCCCAATAATTGTCTACTTTGGAGTATTACTTTTTCTTTTCCCAACTTCTCCTAAGCCTCTCTCAAATCTATTTGAACAACATGGTGGAAATAGTATATTGACCAAAGAAAAGCCTCACCCCAAATGCAATACCAATAATTAGCTTAACAAATGAAAAACTCACCCCAAACATGATAGCCTCCATAGATTTGCTAGCTAGGATCTAAGATCTCTTGTTTATATAATTGGACTCTTGTTGTATCTGTGAATGGCCTCATGACAATTTAAGCTATGTATTTGCTAGCTAGGATCTAAGATTTCTTGCTTATATTAGACTCTTGTTTCAAAGCACACTCTTTTCGATGACAATTCTCACACTTGTATCTATGGATGTCCTCATGATAATTTAAGTTGCACCTCATATTCTTCTCTCTTGAAACATATTTTAAGCATTGGATGGAAGACTAGGGTGCACTCTTTTGATTTTTGTTACTTGTTCTACTTATCATGTGTAACTCATGTATTTTTGTCCACCCTATGCCATTCCACTATTTTTAAACGTTTTTTCATGCATATGAAAATATTTTTTGCCTTTACTTCTAATTTCTTCATGTATGTTATACATATTTCAATTGTCTCAATGCACCTACCCTACTCTCTCCCTAAAAGATTCTGCATTAAGATACTTTTAAAAAATCTAAGGTGTCCTTCATAGGGATCTTATTATGTTCAAACCATATTTCAAAAATTTTCCTCTTGAAAGAGATATCGAGGCTAGGTCTTTGCGGATGTCCTTGTCACTTTGTTTTATTTGAATGCTTTCTCTTTCTCAAAGCATCTTACACATGTCATGGAGGTAGCACCCCGCTGCAATACCTATCACAATTTATACTCAATAACTTGTAATGCATGCAATTGTGTTGTGTTGTGGCGTTCGACTTTTGATATTTCAATTCTTTCTTGGGGCGATATCCAAGGTTGTATGCTATAACTCTGTAGCAATAGACAAGTTGGACAATTGGGTGATATATCAAAAGTTCTATTGTTTGGAATACTAAAAGAGAAACTGCATGCACATATCATCGATCTAGAGCATCAAGGTATTTTAATTAAATGCATAAATTGCACCTACGTGCAAAAAAAAAACTATAGGGAACACCATAAAATAAACCTTAGTTGTATATGATAGAGTATATAATCAACCTCGTTTAATATAAACACCATAAAGTTATGAGCGAATTGATAGGATACCTACTTAGGTCAAACTAAGATAAATGTTATGTATGGGATTTGAATCTTGTTCTTTTAGATTACTCATGGAGCCTTGCGAATTTGTGTAAGTCTCGCAGTTAGGATGAAAAAATTCGCATCAAGTCTCCTATGTAATCACTAAATTACACACTTTCTTGTAAACAAATAATGGTTTTTTTCTTCGAGGCACTACAACAAATCTAGGTATAAAAAGCAGCCTAAAAGTGCCACTTCTACATTATTAAATAGCATTGTCATGCCAACATTTCCACACTATTCAAAATTTTGAGACATGCATTAAGTCAAATTTCAGAACTAGAATTTAAAAAAGTCAGAAAACCTTGAAGACCTTGATAATGCTATCTTTAAAGCTAACTTCTAAAACCCAAGTGTAGCAAAAAAGCCAAATACTTGCTAAGATTACATAAATACTTCCTATCATGAATATTGTGCTAATGCAATTTCGTAAGATCACTTTCAATACCAAAGTTTAGCGAGATAACCAGCTACCAGTTGAGATTACTAAAATGCTTGCTATGTTTAATCAAACATTATACTCTTTTAGGATTAACCAAATATTTGCTATGATTAATCTATATTTTTAAAAACCTATAATTATTGAGTCAAAATAATGAATAATGATATGATTAAGCTAAAAATAGAAATTATGTTTGCTGCAAGTCAAAATCTTTCCATGAACATTGTACTTTATATCATTTCTTAAGAACATCAATAGATGACCAATTCTCTTAGAAAGGTGGTGTAGATATACACCTTCTTAGTGTAAAAGTACACCCTTAAGAATAAAATCAAACCCATAAACAACGTTTGTACACATTTCTTAAGAACATCAATAGATGACCAATTCTCTCATAAAGGTGGTAACTCTTTCTTACTAGGTTCTGCCTTATGATTACCTTTTATAGGTCAGGCTTCCTTACTTGTTCCACTTCCCTATTCTTCAATTAAGGCTTTGGGTGGCTTACTAAGTTTTAATTTCTAGGCTACTTTGGAGGCTGCAAAGTTATAGGCACATACCCATTAGTGCCTCTTGGAAACTCTTTCTTACTAGGTTCTATCTTATCATTACCTTTTGTAGGTAAGGCTTCTTTGTTTGTTCCACTTCCCTGTTCTTTAGTTGAGACTTTGGGTGGCTTACTAAGTTTTAATTTCCAGGCTTGTGTTTCCACTTCTATAGCTTTTAAACCTTTTCCTATGATGTGATGGAGTACTTCTTGCCTCTAGCCTTCTCGTATGATGCGTGGAACCTCCTTGACTCTCTATGATATTGGATCCCCCTACCTCTTCATGCACATTTCTTTTCATTGCCCCTCATTGGATGTTGAGCTATCATGCTCCTAATCACCTGAGCTAGAGTCATCAGTCTCAAGCCTAATGACTCTATTGCTTCCCAATTTTCTTTATCCTCTCTCTCTTCTTTGGCATTTCGATCTTCAAAGAAGGTGGTGCAACTACAATATGTGTCAAAAAATTGGATTTCATGGGAGGGTAATAATGACATTTAGTTTTATACCCTGGGATAGGAGTTTTTCGGCAATGAAACCCATTCAGTATATTGCTACCACTCATCCATCATTCAATAAGTTTCCTACTATCTCCTCTATTTGGTCGAGATCCATCGGCTTTCCATAATCCACCATTGTTGCATCCAATTTAGCCTTTGTTGGCTAGAGCCAAAGAACCTTTATAGGAATGCTAATTAGAGGAGGACCACCTCTTGATAAGAAACAAATCAAGAAAGGTTTTGCGACTTGAATGGCCGTGCCTTCTAAGATTTTCATGTGATGGCACAAGGCTATACCATGATATACTTTTGAAAGTTAATACTCAAATCGTCATGTCAAACTAGCATACAAGGGATTCCTTTGTGCTTCTGTCTTGAAGAGAACCAATGTTGATATTTTCTTATTTGCCAAAGGACCTTGTACATGATAGCTCATACAAGCTTAACTATCCCTAACACTCCAAGGCCCTACAGCTCATCCTTGAAAAATACACATGGTTGCATTAGTGCTCATTGGCTTTGACAAAAGCTTGAAAGGGTTCACTGTGCCCCCATTTTAGAATCTTTGCAAAATGGGACTTGGGATTTCCCCAAATTCCCTAATATGATGAGTCTTAGTCTTGGTCTTGGAAACATTAATGTGGATAATCAATATTAGTTGAGGCTCATCTATGTTAACAGTATTCACAAAATGTTTTAGGCAATTAGGAACATTTTAAATAATAGTAAAGTCATTTGCATGGGCACATGCAGAGGAAAGGGAAAATGTGGGTTTTTGGTGGTGAGATAATGCAGTTCATGTGGTTTTGTTTTGATGATGTCACTCACACATAGCGTCCTAATTTCTAACAAAAGCATTGTGAAACTGCCAACATTGCCTCTACATCAATGGCCAATTGATAATGGAACGGAAAATAACGTGGTACCCAAAACTGATCTAGCCACGGGTGAGGTTGTAACAAAGGGAATAAGAAGTCAGAAAAACTATTTTTGCTGCAACAAATGATAGGATCAAGCAGGCAATAGATTTGAAAGTGGTAGTTGTGTGAAAGAAAGTCATGAACCATAATAGAAAGGTTGTCTTTTAGATTTAAATTTATGCAACAACTCCTTATAGTAGTACTTATAGTGTACTATAAGTGACTCCACAATGCACATGTGTGGACTTTGTCTAGAGGTTCGACAAAGGGAGGTTCATGACTTGCAAGCAAATGTACTTTGTGTACATAGTGATCTTAGGTCTTGACATAAACCATAATATATGTATCCACCAACCATAACTCTCTCCAATGGATCTCTTTAAAATTTTGTCTAGTTTTAGAAACCACATGGTTCTTTGAGTGGTTGCGGTAACACAGTGAACTAGTTTTTTGGGGTGGAGACATGTACAACATTTATCTCTTATTGAACATCTTTTTGGTTGTGTAATAAAAAAGGTTATAAATTTGTACAGGAGTATCGATTTGGGAGAGAAGAAACCTATAGTTTTTGCGAGTTTGGCATCAAATTCTCCAATTGTTTCACTTCTTGGCCCTGAAAAAATGTATTTTTTGTTCATGTTGTAAGTATCCTTGCAAATGTGTTTGGATATCAATTACTTTTTTGGGATAGAGAAAGCAAGTTTTTGTGAGCTTATTTTCAATTACACACGAGGTTTTTTAATCGTGTGTTTCCTTGCATATTGCTTTTGACATGTGCTACTTGGGGTCCAAATAATTAATGCAATAATATGTTTGGTGATAGCATGATAGCAAGTGACTTGTCAAACAAACAATTATGAGATCTTACTACTTGTTTAGTTGAAGAAGGGGACATGGCTTAATTGGATTGTAGGGAAAATCTATGACCATTCATTAGCTATTTTTTAATAGGATCAAACACTCGCAAAACTCGCAAAATGCCAAGGCCTGAAATTCTATAGTGCCTTCCCTCCTAGATTTTCTTTTCTTGTTCAAGCCTCACTTGAAATTCTTTGACCTTTGGATGAATCTCAACGCACTCCAACCTTGTTTGCAAGAAGTTGCTTACTTCTTTGAAAAATATAAATATATAATGATTCTCTAATTTCAATTAGGATATAAATGTATTTGATTAGAACTATATTTAATATAAGACATTATATCATCTATTTTATTAGAAGTGTGAATTCTTATACTTAGATAACTTTATTCTTTGATTTAGTCGATTGGAGATTCTATTTCTTGTTATAGGAGACTACTATGGACAAGAATGTACATAATTTGAGGTTATTAAAGAACTTAGAATATAAGATATTCTTATTTTATGCTTTAATAGTGGAATTTTTGGCTTATTTTAATCATATGGGCTTTTACATACATGGATCAATTCATGCTAGAGGCAAAGAGCTTTATAAGAATTGCAATATTAGAACTCCAATGAGGTATATAATTTTCTATCCTCAATTAAGCCTTTTATTTTGAATTAACATTATTAAACATTCAACTCTTTGAAACATTTCAAGCCAAGGATTCTTATGACAAAGAAACAATTGAAGTGAATGTCTGCACCACATTTTCTGAGTTGCTGCTCTTGGCATAGCTAAAAAAGTGAAGGGAGAAAAACCATGTGTGAAGTTGAGGAAAGAGTGTATTCAAACCAAGATAAGATCTGATTTGTCCTCATTTTTTAGATATGATTATGATTCAAGTATACTAAATTGATTTTGTTATATTTTATATTTAGGATACAATATCGAAATTGGATGAATTTGAATGATTCAAGTTTTAGATATGACTACGATTCAAGTTTTCTAATTTAATTTTGTTGTATTTTAAAGATCAAATGTCAAATTTTAATGATTCAAAAATAAAATATCTAAAATAAGAAAAGAAAGTGAAAGGTATAGGTTATCATTTGAGCAATACTATTTAAGAGCCTTTGTTTAGAGTTATAAATCGAGTAAGAGATAACCTATATATATGCTTATATTCTTTAATAGGCTGGTTGCGGGTTTGAAACCATCCTTTAGCATAAAATTTGGATGGGCGGGGATATCCATTTTGCACCTCCAACTGTACAACACCAAGGTATAGATGTTAGGGACACAAGGTTTAAAATTTTAGTTGGTTTTTACTATGTTAGTTAGTTAGTATTGAAGGGGAATCATTGATAGGGTAAAGAGAAAAAGGGGGAAGCGCCAAAATGCATTTTGGGGGAAAAATCCCCCCCAAAATGTTTCCCCTACTACTCTAGCCTCGAACGGCTCCTAATAGAATGAAACTTGTCTGCAACTCTCTACTCTGGTGCTATCATGCTCTATGCTCGTACGTATAGCTAGCTAGTTTGTACTCTCTTCTCTCGTGACTCATGAGCTGCTTCTGTAGAATCTGCACATCCGCGATGTCCCCGTATCCTCCCCGTATCTCTCTGCTAGGTCGTGACCTGCACTTTGAAAGTCGAGTTCTAGGCTACGGGCAAGGAGCTGCAGCAGAGCAGACTAGAGCTTCTGCTACTGCTTGCACATCCCGTAGCTATCTATAATCCAAGTGTGCATCTCGATGTACGTAGCTCTCTGGTGTTTATGCTTCTATGTTTCATTTGGAAATAGTTCATTTGTCTCTCGAAGCAATTGAGGCATATAGATAAGATGTTTATGCTTGCGCATGTTTCTATATGGTTCTATATCTTTATGCTTCTATGCTATTTATGCTTGATGTTCTATATAGATCTATATGCTTCCATATATGCCTATGCTTCTTTAGTCTATGTTTCTATATGCCTATGATTCTCTAGTCTCGAATGCCATTGTTACCACAAGGTTTTAGATGTAGCTCATATTATTTCATTGGGTCTATGTTTCTACTGAATTTATGCCTATGTTTCTAAATGCCTATGCTTCTTTAGTCTATGCTTCTATGGAAATTATGCTTCTTTGCCATTGATGAATGCCTATGTTTATGCTTGCCTACGTTTCTATATGCTTCTATGCTATTTATGCTATAGTCTATCCCTATGTTTCTATTGGTGTTTCTATATGTCTATGTTTCTATATGCCTATTTTTCTATATGTCTATGCTTCTTTAGTCTATACCTATGTGGATGTCATTGTTTGTGATTCTATGTTTCATTGGGTTTATGCCTTGTCTATATGGTGTGGCAATATTTCTTTTATTTGCTTATGGTATGGAAGTTTCATTTTTATGTATTTCATTCATTCACTTATGGTATGATATTGCACTTTGTTAGGTGTTTATAATGGCAAGTTCTTCAAACAATTTAAGAAGGTGCTCATGCAACTATAGGTGTGCCCATATGACTCAAGGATGGCAATTTGTTAGTAGAAGCACTTATTATGAGCATTGTCAGCATGATTTGACTAGAAATGTGCATTCGATTGTGCAAAGTCAAAGTCATCGTTTGAGTCAAGTGCAAACAACATCTCATGTACAAGAAGGAAGTGAGATGAATACTTTGTCTAACATGGAAGAAAGAAGAAGAATATGGTGTGATTGTCTCTCATACTGTCATGGTGGACGACATGTAGCTCCTTCAACTTTTATTTTACACCAACAATTAAAGCATAGATATGAAGGCTTGGGTACCCAAATAGGTCTTCTTGGACAAGTATGTACAGAACAATACAAATGAGAATGAGCCATATAACTTTCATGAGGCAATAGGAGATGATGTCTAACAGAGATGATTGAGGCCTTGTCAGAATCAAAGAAGGCCTTCGCTCAAGTACAACGAGAAGGAATACTAAAGAATGCTAGATTATCTAGAGAGTCCATACTATGGAGGTTGTATGATCTCTATGGTTTTAACTTATCATTGGACTTAGTATTTGATGCAATTCATGTCTTTTCATTGAATGTTTTCAGTAAATACATAACTTCACTCATGAAAGCATCAACCAATGAGACAAAAAGAGCAATAGACTCCTATCTTAATATAGTCGCCAAGACTGCTCCTTCATTTATTCAGTATGGACGATGGCCACATGCTCCAAGTAAATACCACGAAAGCTTCAAGGTGGAAGAGAATCAAAAGTTTGTGCAATGGTGCTTACCATATATTTTGAGCAGAATAGAAGGTATACCCAAGCACTTACATGACTTGGGTATTTTGCTAATTGATATTGCACATAGTTTCTATAATTATAGCCGTGACAATGGGTGGTCAACGAAAACTATGGGAATTATGCATAGCTTACTTCTTTCTTGGAGAGTATGTAAGGAAGAATCAATGGGAGCAAATTCTTCTCCATTAGAGCATGTTGCAGGTTCGTCCTATATTCGCTTAATGTGAACTTTGTAAGACTTTAATGATTAGTGTTGCTTTCCTAACATTTTATTTAGTCTAACTAACTATTCTTACTCTTACATCATAGGAAATGGGGAAATATTAGATGATGTTTTGAGACATGGGATGCATGACATTTTTTGGTGCTACCTATTTGAATGCATGGTATCATCCTATACTAGTGTGAACACCAATCATCGAAACAACGAAGTAACATACATTCACTTCTTTAGGAGAATCCATTTTACCAAGGTCTTTCGTGCCTTGTAAGAAGAGTGGGATGGGCTAATGGCACATGAGAGAAAATTAATGGAGGTACACAAATCCATTATTCTTCCTTTTGGTCATGCAATAATCAATCATGAAAGTTCATCATGTCATCCATAACATAAGTATGGACTCTTAGAGCTTTCTTCGATCGTGAAAGCTAAGGATTTGTGGAGAGTACTTGTTATAAATAATGAAAATCTACCATGTTACGAAATGTTGAAACAAAAAGGCATTCCAATAGCAAGAAAGAAAAGAGCACATCGGTTTCTCTCTGAGGAGGAACAGAGGTATCTTGAACAATTTTGGTGTACTGAAGCGGGTTGTCTTCAAGCACATAGAGTCACAGTGTATGAAAAGGCTTTTTATAGTGGTGACATCTACAAGACTAGAGATGATGTGGTAGTGAGAGTGGATGGAGCTGATACAACAACAGATAGTGTAGGTCATTGGAAGGCACACATTACATCATTCTTCTCTATACAATGGAATGGAGAGTATACGGTTTTTTTTTGTGCTGAGTACTACAAACAATGCATTACAATAACGGATGACAAGGAGCACTTGTTGATAGATCCACAGTCTCAGGAATGAGTGTGCTACAAGATCAGCATCTTCCATACAATTGGGATTGCATCAAACCCATTAGTTCATTGTTACATAAGTTCATGCTTCACTACTACACACGCATCCTATTGCGACGTTTATGTACCGACGATTAGCGCCCGCTTAGCGTTAATCGTCGGTATAAAAATCGGGTGTCGTAAATCGTCGCTATATAGCGACTTTTGCTAAACGTCGCTATATAGCGACGTTAGTAAAAGTCGCTATATAGCGACTTTTAAAGGTCGCTATATAGCGACACTGAGACAATATATTATAGTGACGTTTTACAGAGAGGTTTTTTTTTTTTTTTTAGCCTTAAAAATTATTTTCTTCCAATGACAAAATTTTTTAAATTTTCATACATGTTTGAGCTCATAGAGAATTAAAAAATGAGAGCATGTACATCAAGCCTTTGAAGCTCATATATTCATGTCCAAGTTTGAGATGAGAAAAATCAAATTAAATAAGAGCATTTACATCAACTGTTTCATCTTGAGCCAAGTCTAAGGCGCCAAGCAAGTCTATCTCCAACTCTATACCGAGTTGATCTCCTATATCATCATCGTACTCTAGTATCGTACGTTCACCTAAAAGTATTTGATCATCTTCTTCAATTAAGCTTAAGTGTGGTGATTGATCTTGATGATTGTTGTCTTCCTCGTCAATATCGTGATCTCCATCCTCCTCCCGTGCGATGTCATTATGCGCATCTTCCTCTTGCCTCATATGGTGATCTACATCTTCTTCGCTAGATTCATCAATTGGATCCGGCATTGGTAGTGGCATCTCCATATCCACATCTCGATCTTCAAAAATCTGCTTACTTCGTGGTGCAACTTGGATCACGTACCGCCATCTTGGATCAGAACGATCCGGATGAAAAACCACCTATATTGAAGATGAAAAATCACGTGCCAAATGTCGTCAATTATATATATATCAATGGACTTAAAAAACGAAAGCTTCGACTAATTAAATCATTAGTATGCACCTGCTCACAGTGCTCAGGAAGAACAAAAGTATCACTTTCATCGGTCCAATGTTTGGTGGAGTCTATTGCAAAGAGACTGCTACTATCTTTTCTCACAGTCACATGGGGACCGTTGTAAGTAGTTCTAAACCATTTTACATCAAGAATGAAAATAGTAAATCGTCTGAAATCAATTTCATAGATGTCGCGTATGGTTCCACAATAATCCAACTGTGAGGAGAGAAGATTGGTATCCGAAGCACTTGCTCGGCTATCTTGTGTGAAGTTAGCCATGACTCCACAATCATACGTGACTCTCTTTGAATCGATGCGTTCCACGCGAAAATGTCGTCCATATGACCATAATGCACTGTACTTTTTGTACTGTAAAAGAGCATCATTAAAACAATGAAGATGCACCTATTTTATAGCATATATTGCCACAAATAATTACTTAATTACGTCAAGAGATAAGAAACTTACATGCACCCTCAGGGGGGTCACTCATCATATGTAACCCTATCACGTGAGTTCAACAGAAGGATATTTTTTATTCCTAAAATTTACAGAAATAAATATACATAAGGGACTATTTAAAATAGTTTTGGAAAAAATTTACAGATTTGTATAGAAAAGGGTTACATTTTATTAATGAAAAAATTTACAGATAAGGGATTTTAAATATAGGCCTTGAACGCACGTGATATAGAGGGTTTATACATAGTGACCCCCCCGAGCATGCACCATACATCCAGATGATAACTCCCGCTCGTGCTCGTTTATTGTCTCTCCATCACATTCGGCTTTACGTATAGCTAGTTGTAGCCAATCAAGTGACATGTGAGTAGGGAGAAGAGCCAGATCTCGTGGATATGGTTGTGATCGCCTGTACATTACTCTGAATCTCATCCTTGCATTTATTCTTTCTGCTTTGGCCACTTCATATCTCTCAATCCACTTCTGCATCTCAGGGTTATTGAGGATACAAAACCTATTGTATTTCTCCATTTGCCCTTTTCCTTGGGGGACCTCGCCAATGATGCGATCATCATCCTTGTTGTGCCAAGCTTGCGGCATATCAGGATCCGTGGATGCAAGAAACTCTGTGATATATACTAATGACTCTTGCACAAGCCATCCCTCTGCCATGCTTGCTTCTGGTCTTGCTCTTTGTCTTACAAACCCCTTTAAAGTTTTCATAAACCGCTCGAGAAAAAACATCCATCGATTATGAACGGTACCTGCTATAGCCACCTCATCAACTATGTGCACAAGCAAGTGGACTTGAGTTGTCATAATGCTTGAGGGAAAGTGCTTCTCAAGCAAGCATATGGCTTCGATGGATTCCACCCTAGCCTTCTCGATGCTCGATATAGAGATCTCTTTTTGAGATATCCACCTATTTCACATGTCCATGCATATGTAAGATATTTGAGATATCCACTTATTTCACATGTCCATGAAGAAAATACATAATGCGAATTGATAGTAAGCATACCTCACAATACCACAGATCTTGAATATAGCATTTCTAACATCTTCTTGTAAGCACCCTTTTATTGTAATTGGAAGGATGAACTATCAAAGCAACAATGAAATCATGTCAACAATATAACATAATAATAATTACGCTAATGCATCACTATTATCGGTACACTAATTCTACTTAGAATACCTGTAAGACCTTGTGCCAATCATGGGACTTGAGGCCACTAAGCTTATTGTCCTTTGAAAATGCTCCTTTCAAGCAACGCATGTACCCTGTCGGTGTTTGAAAAGAGGCAATGTCTGCCTTGATCGCTGCCTCCTCCCTCGTAGAGAGGATCCACGTTGCTTTCGGGAGGACAACTTTTCCTGAAGCATGCACTTGGGGCCACAAACGAGACATCCTATTCATAGCACGCAAGTCTTCTCGCACTCCTCTCGAGTCCTTGGAACCAACCAAGTGTGCCCAAATGGTAGCCCCCACATTCTTAAAGATATGCATGGGATCCAAGAGATGATTGATTTGTAACTGACCCCAATAAGGAAGCTCGTGAAAGATCGATAGCCTCTTCATACCAGGAGGAGGTTCCTCTCCATTCTCCCTCCAAGCTTGAATCCAATCACTTGCTTTCAAATATGATGGTGGTGGATCAAGCTGACCTCCACGTGTGAGATGGTCGAGCGGAAGGTATCGAGCATGACCTTCATAAACATTTTTCCTCATGTGTTTGGAGTAGCGTGCAAGCGATTTCAGAGCGGGTCCACAAACAGGACAAGCATGGTACCCACTTGTAACAAGTCCTGCACGCGTGCATGAATATGTTAGTACAAGACATGCGTGCAAAAGAGAGTAAAAAAAGCATAATCCCTCATTGTACATGTAAAGACATAACCACGTACCTGCGCACTCTCCATATCCTGGGTAGTCATGCATGGTCCACATCAAGATACCCCTGACCAAAATATCATTGGTATGCCTAGGAGTCTGGAAATATCAAAGACCTGCACTCCTCTCCATAATATCTGTAACTCCTCTATCAAAGGTGCCATGTACACGTCCATGTTTTTTGCCTTGTACTTTCCTGGCACAAGTAGTGCAAGCATGAGGTGTCCCTTTTTTATTGTTAGCCATGGTGGGATATTGTAATTCACCACGACTATGGGCCATGTCGACCAAGATGTCGAGCGTAACCCGAAAGGATTCACGCCGTCCATGGCTAGCCCAAGATGTAAGTTGCGTGGCTCTCTCGCAAAGTCCGGCCAGTGATTATCTATGTGCTTCCAAGCTGCACAATCTGCGGGAATCCTCAATGTGTGATCAGTGGACCGATGAGATGCATGCCATGTCATCAACTCCGCTATGGATTTGCATCGAAACATGTGTTGTATTCTTGCAATGATGGGAAAGTGTCTTAAGACCTTTACCGGTATCCTCTCACCCTGCAAGTCATCTCTATATCATTGTTCCCCACACTTTGGACAATTAGCCAAATCTCCATGCTCACGACGAAAGAGAATACAATCATTACGGCAAGCATGGATGGTATCATAATCCATACCCACCATTGTTAGCATCTTTTTCGCTTCATCTCTTGATGCGGGCATGGTATTTGGTGCAGGCAACATCTTTTGGAGCAACCTATGACAAAGACACTATCCAAATGATGATTCTCAAAACAAACAATATCCAAATAATGAGTCAATCAAATTAATGCAAGGGCTAACCTCATTAAGGCCGAGACACTTGTATCCGACCACCCATACTGTACTTGTAGATTCAAGATTGAGAGACAAGCACGTAGTTTAGACATCCTGGCACCCTCGTACAATTGTGTTGATTGCAACTCTCGCATTTTCACCTCAGACTCTGACATCACGTGTACGTGGGATGTAGTGCCCCTAAAAATGGAATCCATCATGTCGACCATACCCTCGTCGTCATCCGGGAGACTATAGTCTTGTTGAAAGTGAGAAGGTATATGTGTACCCTCGTCATCCTGTCATAAGCTCATTCGTGTAAATAGAAGATCTTCTAATTACGGGTATACAATAAGATTGCGAACTTAAATAGCTTTGACTTACCGATGATAATCAACATGTGCAACACCAACGGGGGGTATTGGTTCCGGCTCCTCCCCATACATCCGCAAGTGGCGCATGATAATACGACGTTGATGTCGTACTTCTCGCTTGCAATGAGTGCAATGACAATATAACCTCTCCGTAAGCCACTTCGTGCTCCCGGGCGTTGGTGCATCATCGGATGAGCTTCCACTCGTCCCTTCCATCTACACTTATAAAACCAAAACATAAGCATGAAGAGGAGATGTACACAATTATGAGCATAGCATGTTTAATTTGAGCTTCTCTTGAGGCTATATAAAAAGAATGACGTCGCTATATAGTAAGGATTGAAACAAAAAATCCTATATAGTAAGGCTATGTAGTAAGAGGAGATATTGACAATTATAGGCATAGCATGTTTGAGCTTCATAAGAGGCCACACAAAAAAATAAACAGTAAGCGTTGCTATATAGCGACGCTCTGTTCCGTTGCTATATAGCGACGCTCTGTTCCGTCGCTATATAGCGACATTTTTAATTTAAAACGTCGCTATATAGCGACGCTTTAAATTAAAAACGTCACTATATAGCGACGAAAAAGCGTCGCTATATAGCGACGCTGTGGGTTAAAACCCGAAACGCCGAAACGCGCGGCGTTTTGCTCAAACCATTCCTAATCTCTCAAGTAAGCAACCCAAAATCTCCTCCCACCTATTTTCACTGACCTCCCATCTATTCCAAGCAACCTCCTACTCTATTTCCCACTCCTCACCCTTCTCCTACCTCTTGTACACCCTCTCTCTCCTTTTTCCCTCTTTGGTTTCCAGAAAGAAAGTTCTTCAAGAGGTGAGTTTCTTTCAACAATGTAGGTTGTTTGTTTGTTAGCTTTGGTTTTGTGAGTGTTTCTACTTGTATTGCTAAAGTTTTAAACTAGTTTTCATGCTTGATTAGAAAGGATTGAAACAAAAAACGAAATTTCAAGAAAGAAAGAAAGAAACTCACCTCTTCTTCCTGTATTTCTCTTCCTTCTCTTCCTTCTCTTCTCCTCAATCTCCTCCTTTCCTTGTCTCCTCAATCTTCTCTTTCCTTGTCTCCTTTCAAGAAGTTGCTTTTGTGATCTCCTCTTTCCACTAACATCTTATTTGAAAAAATGGGTTGTTTTCTCTCTTTTGTAGGGCCAGTCCACTACACCGAGCGGGACATACTCTCTCTTTTGTGGGGCCAGTCCACTACACCGGGCGGGACATACTTTTACAGGTAAGTGCTTCCTCTTCTTTCCATTTAATATTTTTGTTATTTGCATTGGCCTGCAGCTAGCGCCTTAAGCGCTAGCTGCAGTGATGGGCGTAGGAACCCTCTCTTCCCCCTTCTCTTTTTCTCATTTTTCCCCCTTCTCTTTTTTCCCTCTTCTCTTATTCTCTCTTTCCCCCTTCTCTCTTTCCCCCTCTCTCTTTTCCCTTCTCTCTTTCCGCTCCCCCTTATTCTCTATTTCCTTTCCCTCTTATTCTCTTATGCTTATGCTTCTCTCATTCCCCCTTCTCTATTTCCCCCTTCTCTCATTCGCATAAGCTCTTTTTCCGCATGAGCATAAGCTCCTTCTCTATTTCCGCATGAGCATAAGCATGAGCTTATGCTTATGCTTATCTTATGCTTAAGCATAAGCATGAGCATAAACTCATGCTTATGCTCATGTATGAGCATGAGCTTATGCGTAAGTTTCCGCATAAGCTTATGCGAAAATAGAGAATGAGAGAAGCATAAGCTTCTCTCATTCTCTTTTTCCGCATAAGCTCCTTCTCTTTTTCCGCATGAGTAGAAGCATGAGCTTATGCTTATGCTTATGCATAAGCATAAGCATAAGCATAAGCATAAGCTCATGCTTATGCTCATGCATGAGCATGAGCTTATGCGTAAGTTTCCGCATAAGCTCCTTCTCTTTTTCCGCATGAGCATAAGCATGAGCTTATGCTTATGCTTATGCATAAGCATAAGCATAAGCTCATGCTTATGCTCATGCATGAGCATGAGCTTATGCGTAAGTTTCCGCATAAGCTTATGCGGAAATAGAGAATGAGAGAAGCTTATGCTTCTCTCATTCTCTTTTTCCGCATAAGCTCCTTCTCTTTTTCCGCATAAGCTCCTTCTCTTTTTCCGCATAAGCTCCTTCTCTATTTCCGCATGAGCATAAGCATGAGCTTATGCGCAAGTTTCCGCATAAGCTCCTTCTCTTTTTCCGCATGACCATAAGCATGAGCTTATGCTTATGCTAGCATAAGCATAAGCATAAGCTCATGGTTATACTCATGCATGAGCATGAGCTTATGTGTAAGTTTCCGCATAAGCTTATGCGGAAATAGAGAATGAGAGAAGCTTATGCTTCTCTCATTCTCTTTTTCCGCATAAGCTCCTTCTCTCTTTCCGCATAAGCTCCTTCTCTATTTCCGCATGAGCATAAGCTCCTTCTCTTTTTCCGCATGAGCTCCTTCTCTCTTTCCGCATAAGCTCCTTCTCTATATCCGCATGAGCATAAGCTCATGCTTATGCTCATGCATGAGCATGAGCTTATGCGTAAGTTTCCGCATATGCCGAAACATGAGCATAAGCTCATGCATGAGCATAAGCATAAGCTCATGCGGAAAAAGAGAAGGAGCTTATGCGGAAATAGAGAATGAGTTTCCGCATAAGCTCTTTCTCTTTTTCCGCATAAGCTCCTTCTATTTCTCTTTTGCGTGAGCATATGCGGAAATAGAGAATGAGAGAAGCTTATGCTTCTCTCATTCTCTATTTCCGCATACACTACAAGGCATAGGCCATTTTCCGACGGAAATACCGACGCTTTTTACATTAAAAAATTTTTTTTTCACGGGCGCAAAGGTCGCTATAAAAGTCGTTAAAATCGTCGGAAAAGGAGCGTCGCTATAAACCGTCGCTATATAGCGACGCTGTTAATCGTCGCTATATAGCGACGATGTAAACGTCGCTATATAGCGACGATAAAAACGTCGCTATATAGCGACTCTGTTAATCGTCGCTATATAGCGACACTGGTAAACGTCGCTATATAGCGACGATTAACAGAAGGTTAAAAAAATGGTTAGTGGGGCTAAACAGGGCCAAAAGGAAGCCCTGTTTAGCCCCACTAACCATTTTTTTTTTTTTGTAATTACAAAAGAAATTTTTTTATAACAAAATTTCCCTTGCTTGCAGGGTGATACAAAATTGTTCTTGTGAACGATGAGGAAGAAATGCATATACATATACAACTGTGTTTGAAACAAAATTACCCTGTGAAAGGGTGATACAAAATGGCTCTAACGAGCGGATATGAAAAATGCTACTACCACTACTAATCCGAATCCGAATCCGAATCGTCTTGTTGGGCTGTTCCCTGGTCCTCGGCACCTGCATCTTCTCCCTCGTCCCCGACACCTGCGTCTTCTCCTTCGTCATCGGCACCTGCGTCCGATCCTTGCCCCTGTTGATCGCTCGTCTCTGATGATGGGACGCTTGAGCTTTGACCCTGAGACTGAACCATATAAATCGAAAATTAGATTGGAACTTAAATTAAAAAGTGAGATTACAAGCAGGAGTAAACTTATACCGTGCGAGCAGCCACCTCAGCCCAATCGACTGTCGCTCCCATTGCCTCTTGCTCAATGAACCACGGCTTGGTTCCTATCCGAAATGCGCGTCGCGTCTCTGCATCCGTAGGAAGACGACCCATCGCAGCTTGCTGTGGATCCAATTTACGAGAGTTAGAGTTAGCTAAAGTGCATGTAATATGTAAGTAAAACAAATAGAACAATACATTAAATGGAAAGAAGTAAACTTACCACGGTTGCCTCGAACGCATACCGTCCACCTGCACCAAAGTGCGAAGTACCTACGACATCCAGCCGTCTCTTCGCAGCCCTCCTCTGACCCTCGAACATTTCAGGATGGTCCCTATTCTGCTTCTTCAAGAACTTCCAATCAGCTTTGTCTGCCCAGCTGGGTTTAGACAACCCCTTTGTAATGGAAGTACGCATGGTTGATCTGCGATGCTTTAGGACCAAACCCATGCGCTCGAGCATATAACTGTTATTAAACTCCACATTTGGCGGATTAGGAAATCTGAGTTTTAACTCATCGATCACCGCCTGTTTCTTTTGGCCATCTTGATACCGCCAATCGATATTTATTCCGCTCTTGAAGTGATGACTCATCAACCGCCTCATGGCGGCCATCACTGCTTTGCCCTTTTTGTCTTCTATTATCTCTCCGGCAGATGTGATTTGATAGGAGAGATCCCCTGATGAGTAAGGGGGACTGACGGTAGCAGAGTCTGAAGGAGTGGAAGCTGCGCGACCGCTTCCGGATCGAGGAGTAGCTGTGGGAGTAGGAGAGGGAAAGGGACCTGACTGATACTGTGTCTCCGGACCAAGTGGAGACCTAAAGGAGCGTGAGTGTGCTGACTCGTCTACATCTCCTGAGTCAGCACAACATGAGCCGCCCATCCTACTCTTCCTTCCCTTGCGGGAGGCATGCGCAGGTGATGATCCCGCGGTCGAAGGGGCGCGAGGGGATGGCTGGGCTGTACGTCCACCCATCGGTGTAGGGGAAGGAATTGCGGAGGTCCTCTGAGAGAGCAGAGAGAAGAATCTCGCTGCCTCCTCATCGCTCATCTGCACTACAAACTCGTCGGGAGTCCCAACAAAGCCATGCGCGGCTAGCAAAGGAGTCCCCTGAGGGGTAGTCGCAGTGCTACGTGGAAGAGGGGTCGGACCAGGGGTAGTCACAGTGCTAGGACCGAGAGGAGTCGGAACAGGGGTAGTCCTCGGGGTAGTCGCCTGAGAGGAATCAAAGTCCTCTGGAGCATATAGATCGTGAGCTCTCCTCCTGCGAGGCTGTCCGTACTCGTCCGATGAGCGACGTGATCCCATGTCTAACATAGACACAAACACGAAAACAGAAAACAAATAAACAAACATGAGCATTCTCATAGGCATAGGCATAGGCAAGAGGAAAGAAGAGGGAAAGGAAAGAAGAGGGAAAGGAAAGAGGGAAAGGAAAGAGGGAAAGATAAGAGGGAAAGAAGATGTAAAGGAAAGAAAAGAATGAGAACGAGGAAATAGAGAATGAGAGAAAGGGAAAGAGAAGGAGAAGGAGCTTATGCTCATGCGGAAATAGAGAAGGAGCTTATGCGGAATGAGAGAAGGAGCTTATGCGGAATAAGAGAAGGAGCTCATGCGGAAACTTGCGAAAACTTGCATGCGGAATAAGAGAAGGAGCTTATGCGGAAAAAGAGAATGAGAGAAGCATATGCTTCTCTCATTCTCTTTTTCCGCATAAGCTCTTGCGGAAACTTACGCATAAGCTCATGCTCATGAATGAGCATAAGCATGAGCTTATGCTTAAGCATGAGCTTATGCTTATGCTTGCGGATGAATGAGCATATGCTTATGCTTATGCTTGCGGATGAATGAGCATAAGCATGAGCTTATGCTTATGCTTATGCATAAGCATAAGCATAAGCATAAGCATAAGCTCATGCTTATGCTCATGCGGAAATAGAGAAGGAGCTTAAGCGGAATGAGAGAAGGAGCTTATGCGGAAAAAGAGAATGAGAGAAGCATATGCTTCTTTCATTCTCTATTTCCGTATAAGCTCTTGCAGAAACTTACGCATAAGCTCATGCGAAGAATGAGCATAAGCATGAGCTTATGCTTATGCTTATGCATAAGCATAAGCATAAGCTCATGCTTATGCTCATGCGAAAATAGAGAATGAGCTTAAGCGGAATGAGAGAAGGAGCGTATGCGGAAAAAGAGAATGAGAGAAGCATATGCTTCTCTTATTCTCTATTTCCGTATAAGCTCTTGCGGAAACTTACGCATAAGCTCATGCGAAGAATGAGCATAAGCATGAGCTTATGCTTATGCTTATGCATAAGCATAAGCATAAGCTCATGCTTATGCTCATGCGGAAATAGAGAATGAGCTTATGCGGAATGAGAGAAGGAGCTTATGCGGAATAAGAGAAGGAGCTCATGCGGAAACTTGCGAAAACTTGCATGTGAAATAAGAGAAGGAGCTTATGCGGAAAAAGAGAATGAGAGAAGCATATGCTTCTCTCATTCTCTATTTCCGCATAAGCTCTTGCGGAAACTTACGCATAAGCTCATGCGAAGAATGAGCATAAGCATGAGCTTATGCTTATGCTTATGCATAAGCATAAGCATAAGCTCATGCTTATGCTCATGCGGAAATAGAGAATGAGCTTATGCGGAATGAGAGAAGGAGCTTATGCGGAATAAGAGAAGGAGCTCATGCGGAAACTTGCGAAAACTTGCATGCGAAATAAGAGAAGGAGCTTATGCGGAAAAAGAGAATGAGAGAAGCATATGCTTCTCTCATTCTCTATTTCCGCATAAGCTCTTGCGGAAACTTACGCATAAGCTCATGCGAAGAATGAGCATAAGCATGAGCTTATGCTTATGCTTATGCATAAGCATAAGCATAAGCTCATGCTTATGCTCATGCGGAAATAGAAAATGAGCTTATGCGGAATGAGAGAAGGAGCTTATGCGGAATAAGAGAAGGAGCTCATGCGGAAACTTGCGAAAACTTGCATGCGGAATAAGAGAAGGAGCTTATGCGGAAAAAGAGAATGAGAGAAGCATATGCTTCTCTCATTCTCTTTTTCCGCATAAGCTCTTGCGGAAACTTACGCATAAGCTCATGCTCATGAATGAGCATAAGCATGAGCTTATGCTTAAGCATGAGCTTATGCTTATGCTTAAGCATGAGCATAAGCATAAGCATAAGCTCATGCTTATGCTCATGCGGAAAAAGAGAGGGAGCTTATGCGGAAAAAGAATGAGAACGAGGAAATAGAGAATGAGAGAAAGGGAAAGAGAAGGAGAAGGAGCTTATGCTCATGCGGAAATAGAGAAGGAGCTTATGCGGAATGAGAGAAGGAGCTTATGCGGAATAAGAGAAGGAGCTCATGCGGAAACTTGCGGAAACTTGCATGCGGAATAAGAGAAGGAGCTTATGCGGAAAAAGAAAATGAGAGAAGCATATGCTTCTCTCATTCTCTATTTCCGCATAAGCTCTTGCGGAAACTTACGCATAAGCTCATGCTCATGAATGAGCATAAGCATGAAGAATGAGCATAAGCATGAGCTTATGCTTATACTTATGCTTATGCTTATGCCGCATAAGCTCCTTCTCTCATTCCGCATAAGCTCCTTCTCTATTTCCGCATGAGCATACGCATGAGCTTATGCTTATGCTTATGCACTCATGCGGAAATGAGAGAAGGAGCTTATGCGGAATGAGAGAAGGAGCTTATGCGGAAAAAAGAGAATGAGAGAAGCGTATGCTTCTCTCATTCTCTATTTCCGCATAAGCTCTTGCGGAAACTTACGCATAAGCTCATGCTCATGAATGAGCATAAGCATGAGCTTATGCTCATGCGGAAATAGAGGAGGAGCTTATGCGGAATGAGAGAAGCATAAGCATAAGAGAATAAGAGGGATGCGGAAATAGAGAATAAGGGGGAAAGGAAAGAGAGAAGGGAAAAGAGAGAGGGGGAAAGAGAGAATAAGAGAAGAGGGAAAAAAGAGAAGGGGGAAAATGAGAAAAAGAGAAGGGGGAGGAGAGGGTTCCTACGCCCATCACTGCAGCTAGCGCTTAAGGCGCTAGCTGCAGGCAAATGCAAATAACAAAAAGCTTAAATGGAAAGAAGAGAAAGCACTTACCTGTAAAAGTATGTCCCGCTCGGTGTAGTGGACTGGGCCCACGAAAGAGAGACTATGTCCCGCTCGGTGTAGTGGACTGGCACTACAAAAGAGAGAAAACAATCCATTTTTTCAAATAAGATGTTAGTGGAAAGAGGAGATCACAAAAGCAAATTCTTGAAAGGAGACAAGGAAAGAGAAGATTGAGGAGACAAGGAAAGGAGGAGATTGAGGAGAAGAGAAGGAAGAGAAGGAAGAGAAATACAGAAATAAGAGGTGAGTTTCTTTCTTTCTTTCTTGAAATTTTCTTTCTTTCTTGAAATTTCGTTTTTTGTTTGAATCCTTTCTAATCAAGCATGAAAACTAGTTTAAAACTTTAGCAATACAAGTAGAAACACTCACAAAACCAAAGCTAACAAACAAACAACCTACATTGTTGAAAAAAACTCACCTTTTGAAGAACTTTCTTTCTGGAAACCAAAGAGGGAAAAAGGAGAGAGAGGGTGCACAAGAGGTAGGAGGAGGGTGAGGAGTGGGAAATAGGGTAGGAGGTTGCTTGGAATAGATGGGAGGTCAGTGAAAATAGGTGGGAGGAGATTTTGGAGAGCTTAGTTTAGAGATTAGGAAAGCTTTGAGCAAAACGCCGCGGGTTTCGGCGTTTCGGGTTTTAACCCACAGCGTCGCTATATAGCGACGCTTATTCGTCGCTATATAGCGACGTTTTTAATTGAAAACGTCGCTATATAGCGACGCTTTCAATTAAAATCGTCGCTATATAGCGACGGAACAGAGCGTCGCTATATAGCGACGCTTACTGTTTGTTTTTTTAATGAGGCCTCTTGTGACTCAAACATGCTATGCCTATAATTGTCAATATCTCCTCTTACTACACAGCCTTACTATATAGGATTTTTTGTTTCAATCCTTACTATATAGCGATGTCATTCTTTTTATATAGCCTCAAGAGAAGCTCAAATTAAACATGCTATGCTCATAATTGTGTACATCTCCTCTTCATGCTTATGTTATGGTTTTATAAGTGTAGATGGAAGGGACGAGTGGAAGCTCATCCGATGATGCGCCAACGCCCGGGAGCACGAAGTGGCTTACGGAGAGGTTATATTGTCATTGCACTCATTGCAAGCGAGAAGTACGACATCAACGTCGTATTATCATGCGCCACTTGCGGATGTATGGGGAGGAGCCGGAACCAGTACCCCCCGTTGGTGTTGCACATGTTGATGGATCATCGGTAAGTCAAAGCTATTTAAGTTCGCAATCTTATTGTATACCCGGAATTAGAAGATCTTCTATTTACACGAATGAGCTTATGACAGGATGACGAGGGTGACGAGGGTACACATATACCTTCTCACTTTCAACAAGACTATAGTCTCCCAGATGACGACGAGGGTATGGTCGACATGATGGATTCCATTTTTAGGGGCACTACATCCCACGTACACGTGATGTCAGAGTCTGAGGTGAAAATGCGAGAGTTGCAATCAACACAATTGTACGAGGGTGCCAGGATGTCTAAACTACGTGCTTGTCTCTCAATCTTGAATCTACAAGTACAGTATGGATGGTCGGATACAAGTGTCTCGGCCTTAATGAGGTTAGCCCTTGCATTAATTTGATTGACTCATTATTTGGATATTGTTTGTTTTGAGAATCATCATTTGGATAGTGTCTTTGTCATAGGTTGCTCCAAAAGATGTTGCCTGCACCAAATACCATGCCCGCATCAAGAGATGAAGCGAAAAAGATGCTAACAATGGTGGGTATGGATTATGATACCATCCATGCTTGCCGTAATGATTGTATTCTCTTTCGTCGTGAGCATGGAGATTTGGCTAGTTGTCCAAAGTGTGGGGAACAACGATATAGAGATGACTTGCAGGGTGAGAGGATACCGGTAAAGGTCTTAAGACACTTTCCCATCATTGCAAGAATACAACACATGTTTCGATGCAAATCCATAGCGGAGTTGATGACATGGCATGCATCTCATCGGTCCACTGATCACACATTGAGGATTCCCGCAGATTGTGCGGCTTGGAAGCACATAGATAATCAGTGGCCGGACTTTGCGAGAGAGCCACGCAACTTACATCTTGGGCTAGCCATGGACGGCGTGAATCCTTTCGGGTTACGCTCGACATCTTGGTCGACATGGCCCATAGTCGTGGTGAATTACAATATCCCACCATGGCTAACAATAAAAAAGGGACACCTCATGCTTGCACTACTTGTGCCAGGAAAGTACAAGGCAAGAAACATGGACGTGTACATGGCACCTTTGATAGAGGAGTTACAGATATTATGGAGAGGAGTGCAGGTCTTTGATATTTCCAGAGCTCCTAGGCATACCAATGATATTTCCGTCAGGGGTATCTTGATGTGGACCATGCATGACTACCCAGGATATGGAGAGTGCGCAGGTACGTGGTTATGTCTTTACATGTACAATGAGGGATTATGCTTTTTTTACTCTCTTTTGCACGCATGTCTTGTACTAACATATTCATGCACGCGTGCAGGGCTTGTTACAAGTGGGTACCATGCTTGTCCTGTTTGTGGACCCGCTCTGAAATCGCTTGCACGCTACTCCAAACACATGAGGAAAAATGTTTATGAAGGTCATGCTCGATACCTTCCGCTCGACCATCTCGCACGTGGAGGTCAGCTTGATCCACCACCATCATATTTGAAAGCAAGTGATTGGATTCAAGCTTGGAGGGAGAATGGAGAGGAACCTCCTCCTGGTATGAAGAGGCTATCGATCTTTCACGAGCTTCCTTATTGGGGTCAGTTACAAATCAATCATCTCTTGGATCCCATGCATATCTTTAAGAATGTGGGGGCTACCATTTGGGCACACTTGGTTGGTTCCAAGGACTCGAGAGGAGTGCGAGAAGACTTGCGTGCTATGAATAGGATGTCTCGTTTGTGGCCCCAAGTGCATGCTTCAGGAAAAGTTGTCCTCCCGAAAGCAACGTGGATCCTCTCTACGAGGGAGGAGGCAGCGATCAAGGCAGACATTGCCTCTTTTCAAACACCGACAGGGTACATGCGTTGCTTGAAAGGAGCATTTTCAAAGGACAATAAGCTTAGTGGCCTCAAGTCCCATGATTGGCACAAGGTCTTACAGGTATTCTAAGTAGAATTAGTGTACCGATAATAGTACAAGGGATTAGCGTAATTATTATTATGTTATATTGTTGACATGATTTCATTGTTGCTTTGATAGTTCATCCTTCCAATTACAATAAAAGGGTGCTTACAAGAAGATGTTAGAAATGCTATATTCAAGATCTGTGGTATTGTGAGGTATGCTTACTATCAATTCGCATTATGTATTTTCTTCATGTCCATGTGAAATAGGTGGATATCTCAAATATCTTACATATGCATGGACATGTGAAATAGGTGGATATCTCAAAAAGAGATCTCTATATCGAGCATCGAGAAGGCTAGGGTGGAATCCATCGAAGCCGTATGCTTGCTTGAGAAGCACTTTCCCTCAAGCATTATGACAACTCAAGTCCACTTGCTTGTGCACATAGTTGATGAGGTGGCTATAGCAGGTACCGTTCATAATCGATGGATGTTTTTTCTCGAGCGGTTTATGAAAACTCTAAAGGGGTTTGTAAGACAAAGAGCAAGACCAGAAGCAAGCATGGCAGAGGGATGGCTTGTGCAAGAGTCATTAGTATATATCACAGAGTTTCTTGCATCCACGGATCCTGATATGCCGCAAGCTTGGCACAACAAGGATGATGATCGCATCATTGGCGAGGTCCCCCAAGGAAAAGGGATTGAAAGAAAGATGAGCGAAGAGCAAATGGAGAAATTCAATAAGTTTTGTATCCTCAATAGCCCTGAGATGCAGAAGTGGATTGAGAGATATGAAGTGGCCAAAGCAGAAAGAATAAATGCAAGGACGAGATTCAGAGTAATGTACAGGCGATCACAACCATATCCACGAGATCTGGCTCTTCTCCCTACTCACATGTCACTTGATTGGCTACAACTGGCTATACGTAAAGCCGAACGTGATGGAGAGACAATAAACGAGCGCGAGCGGGAGTTATCATCTGGATGTATGGTGCATGTAAGTTTCTTATCTCTTGATGTAATTAAGTAATTATTTGTGGCAATATATGCTATAAAATAGGTGCATCTTCATTGTTTTAATGATGCTCTTTTACAGTACAAAAAGTACAGTGCATTATGGTCATATGGACGACATTTTCGCATAGAACGCATCGATTCAAAGAGAGTCACGTATGATTGTGGAGTCATGGCTAACTTCACACAAGATAGCCGAGCAAGTGCTTCGGATACCAATCTTCTCTCCTCACAGTTGGATTATTGTGGAACCATACGCGACATCTATGAAATTGATTTCAGACGATTTACTATTTTCATTCTTGATGTAAAATGGTTTAGAACTACTTACAACGGTCCCCATGCAACTGTGAGAAAAGATGGTAGCGGTCTCTTTGCAATAGACTCCACCAAACATTGGACCGATGAAAGTGATACTTTTGTTCTTCCCGAGCACTGTGAGCAGGTGCATACTAATGATTCAATTAGTCGAAGCTTTCGTTTTTTAAGTCCATTGATATATATATAATTGACGACATTTGGCACGTGATTTTTCATCTTCAATATAGGTGGTTTTTCATCCGGATCGTTCTGATCCAAGATGGTGGTACGTGATTCAAGTTGCACCACGAAGAAAGCAGATTTTTGAAGATCGAGATGTGGATATGGAGATGCCACTACCAAATCCGGATCCAATTGATGAATCTAGCGAAGAAGATGTAGATCACCATATGAGGCAAGAGGAAGATGCGCATAATGACATCGCACGGGAGGAGGATGGAGATCACGATATTGACGAGGAAGACAACAATCGTCAAGATCGATCACCACACTTAAGCTTAATTGAAGAAGATGATCAAATACTTTTAGGTGAACGTACGATGCTAGAGTACGATGATGATATAGGAGATCAACTCGGTATAGAGTTGGAGATAGACTTGCTTGGCGCCTTAGACTTGGCTCAAGATGAAACAGTTGATGTAAATGCTCTTATTTAATTTGATTTTTCTCATCTCCAACTTGGACATGAATATATGAGCTTCAAAGGCTTGATGTACATGCTCTCATTTTTTATTTCTCTATGAGCTCAAACATGTATGAAAATTTAAAAAAAAATTTCATTGGAAGAAAATAAATTTTAAGGCTTTAAAAAAAAAAAAAACCTCTCTGGAAAACGTCGCTATAATATAGTCTCAGTGTCGCTATATAGCGACTTTTAAAAGTCGTTATATAGCGACTTTCGTAAAAGTCGCTATATAACGACTTTTAAAAGTCGCTATATAGCGACCATTACTAACGTCGCTATATAGCGACTCTTATTAAGAGTCGCTATATAGCGACGATTTACGACACCCGATTTTTATACCGACGATTAACGCTAGGCGGGCGCTAATCGTCGGTACGTAAACGTCGCAATAGGATGCGTGTGTAGTAGTGATATGCCGAAACATGAGCATAAGCTCATGCTCACCCATGAGCATAAGCATAAGCTCATGCGGAAAAAGAGAAGGAGCTTATGCGGAAATAGATAATGAGTTTCCGCATAAGCTCTTTCTCTTTTTCCGCATAAGCTCTTTCTCTTTCTCTTTTGCGTGAGCATATGCGGAAATAGAGAATGAGAGAAGCTTATGCTTCTCTCATTCTCTATTTCCGCATATGCGGAAACATGAGCATAAGCTCATGCTCACCCATGAGCATAAGCATAAGCTCATGCGGAAAAAGAGAAGGAGCTTATGTGGAAATAGAGAATGAGTTTCCGCATAAGCTCTTTCTCTTTTTTCGGATAAGCTCTTTCTCTCTCTTTTGCGTGAGCATATGCGGAAACATGAGCATAAGCTCGTGCTCACCCATGAGCATAAGCATAAGCTCATGCGAAAAAAGACAAGGAGCTTATGCGGAAATAGAGAATGAGTTTCTGCATAAGCTCCTTCTCTTTTTCCGCATAAGCTCCTTCTCTTTCACTTTTGCGTGAGCATATGCAGAAATAGAGAATGAGAGAAGCTTATGCTTCTCTCATTCTCTATTTCCGCATATGCGGAAACATGAGCATAAGCTCATGCTCACCCATGAGCATAAGCATAAGCTCATGCGGAAAAAGAGAAGGAGCTTATGCGGAAATAGAGAATGAGAGAAGCTTATGCTTCTCTCATTCTCTATTTCCGCATAAGCTCCTTCTCTTTTTCCGCATGAGCATAAGCATGCGGAAACTCATTCTCTATTTATGCATAAGCTCCTTCTCTATTTCCGATGCCTATGCTTAAGCATAAGCTCATGCTTATATAAGCTCATGCATGTGCATGAGCTTATGCTTAAGTTTCTGCATAAGCTCATGCAGAAAGCGTGAGCTTATGCGGAAACAGAGAATGAGAGAAGCATAAGCTCATTCTCTATTTCTGCATAAGCTCATTCTCTATTTCCCACTCTATTTCCCCCTTCTCTCATTTCCCCCTTCTCTCCTTCTCTATTTTCCCTCATCTCTTTCCCCTTCTCTATTTCCCCCTTCTCTCATTCTCTATTTCCTCATTCTCATTCTTTTCTTTCCTTTACATCTTCTTTCCCTCTTATCTTTCCCTCTTCTTTCCCTCTTTCCTTTCCCTCTTCTTTCCTTTCCCTCTTCTTTCTTCTTGCCTATGCCTATGCCTATGAGAATGCTCATGTTTGTTTTTTGTTTTCTGTTTTCGTGTTTGTGTCTATGTTAGACATGGGATCACGTCGCTAATCGGACGAGTACGGACAGCCTCGCAGGAGGAGAGCTCACGATCTATATGCTCCAGAGGACTTTGATTCCTCTCAGGCGACTACCCCGAGGACTACCCCTGGTCCGACTCCTCTCGGTCCTAGCACTGCGACTACCCCTGGTCCGACCCCTCTTCCACGTAGCACTGCGACTACCCCTCAGGGGACTCCTTTGCTAGCCGCGCATGGCTTTGTCGGGACTCCCGACGAGTTTGTAGCGTAGATGAGCGATGAGGAGGCAGCGAGATTCTTCTCTCTGCTCTCTCAGAGGACCTCCGCAATTCCTTCCCCTACACCGACGGGTGGACGTACTGCCCAGCCATCCCCTCGTGCCCCTTCGACCGCGGGATCATCACCTGCGCATGCCTCCCGCAAGGGAAGGAAGAGTAGGATGGGCGGCTCATGTTGTGCTGACTCAGGAGATGTAGACGAGTCAGCACACTCACGCTCCTTTAGGTCTCCACTTGGTCCGGAGACACAGTATCAGTCAGGTCCCTTTCCCTCTCCTACTCCCACAGCTACTCCTCGATCCGAAAGCGGTCGCGCAGCTTCCACTCCTTCAGACTCTGCTACCGTCAGTCCCCCTTACTCATCAGGGGATCTCTCCTATCAAATCACATCTGCCGGAGAGATAATAGAAGACAAAAAGGGCAAAGCAGTGATGGCCGCCATGAGGCGGTTGATGAGTCATCACTTCAAGAGCGGCATAAATATCGATTGGCGGTATCAAGATGCCCAAAAGAAGCAGGCGGTGATCGATGAGTTAAAACAAAGATATCCTAATCCGCCAAGTGTGGAGTTTAATAACAATTATATGCTCGAGCGCATGGGTTTGGTCCTAAAGCATCGCAGATCAACCATGCGTACTTCCATTACAAAGGGGTTGGCTAAACCCAGCTGGGCAGACAAAGCTGATTGGAAATACTTCAAGAAGCAACATAGGGACCATCCCGAAATGTTCGAGGGTCAGAGGAGGGCTGCGAAGAGACGGCTGGACGTCGTAGGTACTTCGCACTTTGGTGCAGGCGGACGGTATGCGTTCGAGGCAACCGTGGTAAGTCTACTTCTTCCCATTTAATGTATTGTTCTATTTGTTTTACTTACATATTACATGCACTTTAGCTAACTCTAACTCTCGTAAATTGGATCCACAGCAAGCTGCGATGGGTCGTCTTCCTACGGATGCAGAGACGCGGCACGCATTTCGGATAGGAACAAAGCCGTGGTTCATTGAGCAAGAGGCAATGGGAGCGACAGTCGATTGGGCTGAGGTGGCTGCTCGCACGGTATAAGTTTACTCCTACTTGTAATCTCACTTTTTAATTTAAGTTCCAATCTAATTTTCGATTTATATGGTTCACTCTTAGGGTCAAAGCTCAAGCGTCCAATCATCAGAGACGAGCGATCAACAGGGGCAAGGATCGGACGCAGGTGCCGAGGACCAGGGAACAGGCCAATAAGACGATTCGGATTCGGATTCGGATTAGTAGTGGTAGTAGCATTTTGTATATCCACTCGTTAGAGCAATTTTGTATCGCCCTTTCACAGGGTAATTTTGTTACAAACACAGTTGTATATGTATATGCATTTCTTCCTCATCATTCACAAGAACAATTTTGTATCACCCTGCAAGCAAGGGAAATTTTGTTATAAAAAACTTTCTTTTGTAATTACAAAAAAAAAAAAAGGATTAGTGGGGCTAAACAGGGCCAAAAGGAAGCCCTGTTTAGCCCCACTAACCCTTTTTTTTTACTTCTGTTAATCGTCGCTATATAGCGACGTTTACCAGTGTTGCTATATAGCGACGATTATTAGTGTCGCTATATAGCGACGTTTTGATCGTCGCTATATAGCGACAATTAACAGCATCGCTATATAGCGACGGTTTATAGCGACGCTCCTTTTCCGACGATTTTAACGACTTTTATAGCGACCTTTACGCCCGTGAAAAAAAAAAATTTTAATGTAAAAAGCATCGGTATTTCCGTCGAAAAATGGCCTATGCCTTGTAGTGCTTTTCCCATTAACAATAAACTTATTGCATATGAAACAAAAGATCTTGTTCAAAGAACAAGATTACTACAAATAGGTGAAATTGGTTGTGTGCCTCCTTGGTTGGAAAAGAATGATGTTGTGCTATCACGTACTGATGGTAGTGATATGAATAGTGAGATCCTACATGCCGTGATAAGAGAAGTAAATTATGAAAGCAAGCAAGTCAAGTTAGCATGGTTGAAATGTGATCGCAAGCATGAGAACAAATGGAAGGCTGATAATGAAGAGAACTTTTGGAGGGATTGGAATTGTTGCATCAGCATAGTATCGGGTTGGGTGGTTATTAGTAGAAGAAGAGTTACATTAGCTAGTGGCAAATCCTCTTACCTTCCAATGGTCTGGGAGTCATGATCAATAGGGATGTATTGATTGTTGCTTGTGCAACTCACGTGAGAACAAGTAAGTCTAAATTTTCTTTTCCATTTAGTGCTTGTGATGCATCCTATCTAGTAATTGTTGTTTTGAAATTTCTTAAAGTTTCTAAACATTGTTTTTTATAATATATGTTTATCTTTTATTTTTTCATGAATTGTTCAAAGCTAGAATCTGGTGATGGCCTCTTCCATGACATCAACTTTGGAAGTCTCACTAGCGACCATCAATCGACTATAACATGAAATAAATGACATGAAACAAAACAAATCTAGTTATTCACAAGTAGTGAATACTGAGATGCCCAAAGTTCCTCCAAGGTGCACAATGTCTGCAACAAACAATGGAGATGCATCTTTGCTAGAGGTGCTTACATATAATCAAATTTTTCGACCACCAAAGATGCAAGATCATGGGTGTGGGAAACTATATGGGCAGGATTTCCTACTCCGAAACTATAAAGATGATCAAAATATCACCTACTGTGCCAACCACTGCACAGTAAAAAATTGGGTGAAATGTCATGAGGTTATTGCAGATTTACATCACAATGAAGATGCAAAACAAAAGATCAAGGGCATTATTGAAAAAAACTATCATGAGATCTTGCCGCTCGAGTTTCATGGTGCTAGTTATTTTTGGAAGAAGGAAGATATTTATACATACTTTCTTGGAGCAATGCAAGCAAATCGAAAATATAAGAAAAGAAAGAGCATTAGCTCATCAATGGGCTCTTCTACGGTAACATCTTTTTCAAAAACTTGAGGTATTTTTTATGTTTCCTTATACATTTGATACTCATTCGTTGTATCATACAAATTTCAGGAAACTGCCGTATTGTTGGAGAAAGAAGAACATGCTATGCAGGAAGATGTAAGTTTGATTATTTCTTTTTACATTTGCGTCGATATAAGATTGATTGTCTTTTTAAATTTTTAGTTCCTGGTTGCTTAAAATTTTGAAACGACCAGTTGTACTAATTTCTAAGCATTTTACTAATGAAAATAGGTAGAAGTTCAACAAATGCAGGTCTCTCCATTTAAAGAGAGTCATACTCCAGGTCAATATGACTTGGTCCATAATGGTGAAATTACGATTCAGGTTTGTATCATATGCTTCTTACTAATAGCAATCTATATTTATTTTCTTCTTGATTTATTTATATGAATTTATGGAAACTTTACTAGGGAGAAGAAGATAATGCTTGTTATCAAGAGATATCACTCAGGGAAGAGTGTTCAATAGATCAGTCTATAGTCCAATGCCAGAGGGTGGATGCCTTGCGATGAGAAAACTTGCACATGCCAGTTTCAAATGCCAGATTGCATTTACAAGGCTAGCAAGAGCCCCACAATTTTATAGACTAAGGAGGAAAGACGAGTATCTCGATCGGACACAAAAGGCAGTTCAACAGATTGACGTATGCAATAAGCCAACAACAGCAAGGATAAAGGTCCGTAATAGAAGAATAAAAAACTAACCAGCTAATCCCAACTGAGCGAAGGAAGCAATACCGAATCGCATGGAGGTGAGGAGGCGTGGGAGAAAGCTCAGAAGAGAGGAGCTAGGCAGTTGATGAGGAAGAGAAAGAGCTGGAATCTGATAAGCAACAAGAGCTCGACAGGAAGTCCACGTGCATGATCTTTTCGACTATGATCTCGTAGGCAGGATCACGTGAATGCAGCAGAGTCATAAAATTTTGAGAGCATCAAACCTCACGGAAGCAGAAAAGAAAATACAAATTGTTCACGAAAGCATAAAAGGAAGAGAGGACAGAAAGTGCATGGCTGCCATGCAATTGCATTCTGCAAATTTTTCACATATGGGAAGTCCCCAAAAAAAAGATGTCTGTTTCGGCTCCCCCGCAAGCCAAAGAAATAAGCCCAGGAGATAATCCTACCGTGCCGAGAAAGAGGGGTAGGCCTCAAAAGATTGTCTCGGAAGAGGCTGCTGCTGAAATGACAATATGCAGGATAGGCAAACTGACTTGTCTACAATAACTTTAGGGGGGAATGGACGACGGCCAATGGTAGATTTAATAAGGAACTTGTAAAGGCCAAGGCTGTGAAACAGACAGGAAGCAGGCGCAAAAGAGAGCCTGGGCGTGCTGTTGAATCATTCATTGCAAGAAGATAAGTTGTTTCTTTGAGGTACATTCTGGCAGAATATAACGTCTAATCAAAAGGCATTTCTTGAAAGATATATGTGGCAACCATCGAACAGGACTACAGGATTTGGGTTGCTACAAGGGAGCACTAGCGCAGAGGTTGTTTTGATCTTCTTGCTTTGCTCTCGGTGTTAGTAAGCTTCTCCTGCACCCTGGGGATTGATCGATTTCATTTTATCGTGTCTGTCCGACTTTGCATATGATCGAACCTGCTGAGAGAGGGAAGCATGTGAATCAAACCGCCATCTTGGATTGTGATAGTGTGATTCTGTTATGCCAAGCTGCAGAAATTTTGTTATTTCTTGTAATTTGTTGATCTTACTGCTCATATCTATGACTTGTGAAAGTGGAAAAGCATTGGAACACTTAATAAAATTTAGAGCTCCTTTGTCTTGAAAGCTTCACAATACTTAATAGAATTCTTTTTCAAATGCAATAATTTATGTGTTCCTTCCAAGCTTCCACCATTCATGGGGCAATGCTGTTGGGCACACAAATTGTGCCCTCTTGTTTCTTTCACACCATAACGAATTGATACTTTCATTTTCAAATGGACTACATGCAAAGTTGCCAAGTTTTGAGCAAGTTTTGGGAATAGCAGATTTGGCTTTCCACGTGAAGGCAGCCAGTTCTTCCCTCTTGTAGAGTTTGTTAATAACAAATTTTGACTATTTACCGTCGCAGAAAATAAAAGTGCACTCCTTCGTATTAATTCGTTAATATTTAAAACAAGTCACTAAGAAATGGGATAATATATGACAAGAAATTAGCGATTGTGATAATTGAAATCTTGAAAATGCCTTAATAATGTTCCCCTTGAAGTTGAGTCTCTGGTTTTCACATTTTTCATTTTCTTAAAAGTGAAATAAATGTCTAAGTAAGTCACTCAATTAATTGTGGGGACTTATGATAAGGTCAAAGTTGGTGTCTACACTTTGAACTTTATGTCCATCTAGTTCGTGTACTTAAAGGACACATATGAGTACATTTAAGTTTTATAAATTCATAGATAAAATATGATTGGAAATTTGCACTAACGTTATTCAAGTGATGCACCTCCTCTCTACAAAACTACACAATGTGAGACTGATCCTTCCCATGCATATGTACATATTTAGATCATTGAGATAAGTTTAAACTAACAAGTTATTTGTTTGCCTATTCCAACCAACATACTCCAAAAATCACAAATATACATTTGAATGCTTGCCTTCTCCACTAAATCGTATAAAATGCTTTGCTATTTACAATTGCAAAGCCTAATCTATACTCGAGCGCATCTGGATGCATAGCATATCCGATGGTCACAATACTTTTCACATACCTAAACTAGGTGGTATTGAGTTTCATGCAAAGTGGTGCACGCATTCGATAAGTACTTGTTCGGATAACACACCTAGGAGCGTGTTTTTTGACGAATGTGCATCACACTCGAGAAAAACGGATGTTTAATGCATGATCAACCATGCAAAGCATATCTGATGGGAACATACATTGCATACGTCTCAACATAGGTGGTATTGCATCGTGTGCAAAGTGGCGTGCCCATACAATAAGTACTTGTTCAAATAACACACCTGGGAGCATGTTTTTTTCTCGTTTTTTTATGGTTGTGCATAACACTAGGGGGAAAACCATGTATAATGCGTGATTGACCATGCAAAGCATATTCGATGGACAAGATACTTTGCATGTGCCTCTAAGTAGGTGGTATTGAGGCTTGTGTAAAGTGGCACACCCACTTGATAAGGACTTGTTCTAATAACATACCTAGGAGCGTGTTTTTACACAATTGTGCATCACACTTAGGAAAAAACGGTGTATAATGCATAATTGAACATGCAAAGAATACTTGATTGACAAGATACTTTGAATGCACCTCAATGTAGGTGGTATTGAGTCCCATGCAAAGTGGCACATGCATCTGATAAGTTCTTCTTCAAATAACACACCTAGGATGCATGTTTTTTGACGGTTGTGCATGACACTCAAGTAAAAATGGTATTTAATTCTTGATCGACCATGCAAAGCATATCCAATGGACACAATAATTTGCATGCACCTCAAACTAGGTGGTATTGAGTTGCATGCAAAGTGGCACACCCATTCGATAAGTACTTGTTCAAATAACACACCTAGGAGCATGTTTTTTGATGGATGTGTATCACACTCAGGAAAAACCAGTATTTAATGCGTGATCGACCATGAAAAGCATATTTAATGGAAACCATACTTTTCATTCATCTCAAAAGAGGTGGTAGCAATCAAGAATTAAACACCATTTTTGCCTCAGTGTCATGCACAACCGTTAAAAAACATGCAGGCTCGATGTGTTATTCGAGCAAGTACTTATCGGATGAGTGCGCAACTTTGCATGGGCCTCAATACCACCTACATCAAGGTGTATTTTGTCCATCAGATATGCTTTGCATTGTCAATGACGCATTATATACCATTTCCCCCCCTAGTGTTATACACAACCGTCATAAGATTTGTGTCCTCAATAGTCCTGAGACATGGAGAGATATGAAGAGGCCAAAGCAAAAAGAATAAATGAGAGATCAAGATTCTAATACCAATCTTCTCTTCTCACAATTAGATTATTGTGGGACCATACATGACATCTATGAAGTTGATTTTAGACGATTTAGTATTTTCATTCTTGATGTCAGATGGTTTAGAACTATCTACAATGGTCCCAATGCTATAGTCAGGAGAGATAGTTGTGGTTTCTTTTCCATTGACTCCACTAGACCCTGGACCAATGAAAGTGATACTTTTGTTCTTCCAAAGCATTGTGAACAGGTACACCGTAATGAATTAATTAATTCGTTTTCAAACAAATGTTGGTAGATGTTCATTTTTTTTAAAATACTTGAGCATAAATTAATATAATCACTAGCACCTTATTTGTATCTTCAATGTAGGTGGTCTTTCATCCAGATCATTTGGATCCAAGATGGTGGTACATGGTCTAAGTTGCTCCTAGAAGCAAACATATTTTTGAAGAGGGAATGTGGATACGGAGATGCCAGCAGAAGATCCAAATAATGATGCTGATGGATCTAGGGAAGAGGATGAAGATGACGATATGGTCCACAAAGAAGGTGACAATAATGACACTGTAATGGAGGAAGGTGGAGATCACAACTTTGGGGAAGAAGAGGGAGAACTAGAGGATCAAGTCTTTGATAGACATACAATAGGGGATGATGATGTAGGTGATCAATTGTATGTTAACCTTGGGATAGACATATTTGGCATGGAAGACTTGGATCAAGAATAAGCCGTCGATGTAAATGCTACTGATTCATAGTTTTGTCATCGACAAAACTTCTTAGGTGTAATTTGGCCCTCACATTTTTATAGTGACATTTTATACATTAATTTGTATGTTAAGTTCACTATCAATATATGAGGGTTTTGATCTCAATTTCGGTGTACATACTCTTATATTTCTTATCTTTCAAATGACCAACTTGTGGTCCAAAATTATTTTGGGACCCTTGGAAATTACGTTTTGTAAAAACGTCAGTATGGAAAATTTTACCCAGAAGTCAGTGAAAGCATCGATGCAAGAATTGGTAGCAGTCGGTATGGTAGTCGATATATATATTGGTATAGGGGTCGGTATATATACTACCCCCTATACCGACATGTATACCAATTGCTATTTTGACATCTACATCGACACCTTCCCCGCCTACCAACCGTACCAATGATCTTTGTGACATGCATGTGAAGCGTCGGAAGATAGCATCGAAAAGAGGCACGTGTCTTGTAGGGTCCCCCTCAAAATATTGTAAGGCCTTGCAGATGCCCATTGCCCCTAGTGAGCATCAAGACAAGTCACGTGTGGAGCCTTTCAAATCATCATCCGAAGTTAGTGCATTATCTATAGAGTGTTTCAATTTCTTTACATTGGGGGCCCATCTTCCTATAAGGCTTTATTTAGGAAACTCTATGGATGTGTGGCCCTATCCATATGGAAACCTAGGACTGGCACACACTTAGTGCCATTGAAAAACCTCAATTTCTCCTTTGGTACAATATTACAAAAAAGGTTTTGACAATGCACAAAGTAAGGAGTAGACTAGCCCAAATACAAATAATGCACATCAACCCATGCAACGATTCCCAATCTGTAGATACTAGTTATCGCATTCAAGTATGGCAACGTCTCTATGCCCAAGGGGACTATCATCCTAGAATGATAGGCTCTTCTTTCAAGGTAGATATCATAAGTAGGGGAGAAGTAGGGCAAGTCTTCGATGATATAAAGGGCCATCACAATAGCCGCACTCTGGCATTGTGCACCTATGGGTCTCTGAATGAGACTTTGTGGAATTTTTTATTTACCCTATGGAGTAGATCAAACACAAATCAATGCACAAATCAAAGTCTCAATCTTACACCACACTATATATAATCCATGATCCTAGTAAATAAACACACTAACCAGAACAACAGATGTGAATCAGCTCTAGTAATTAACCGGTCATTAGTCATTGACAAATTCCACAAATAAAATTAACTTCATGTACTCTTAATGAACCATTTGGAAGAAAAGAACTACTGGGAAGAGAATATATTGACCAATATTTGCAATTCCCATGTATTATTTGAGGAACCTTTACAGGAAGACTCTAAAGTAGATGGAAGATACATGCATCTTCTTACATGTTATTTAAGGTGACATCAATGGTTTCTTTTTGGGATACCCCAAAGTAGATGGAACTAACATTTACTCTTTAATTAACCATTTGAAAGGAAAGAACAGCTAGAAAGAGAACATATTGACTGCAAGTCTAGAATTGGTATGCATTCATTGATGTCCCCCATTCTCTTTTGTTTTGCAAAAAGATTAATTTTTTGGCCAACCTCTGACATAGAGCACTTTTAAATAGTCAATTGAAGCCCTACATATGTCCTAACCCATGAATTCCACATGCCATTTGAGCAAACCCTTTTAGGAATACCCCAAAGCAGATGGAAGTGACATGTACTCTTTAATGAATCATATGGAAGAAAAGAACTATTGGGAAGAGAACATATTGACCAATACCTACAATTCCCATGTGCCATTTGAGCAAACCTTTGCAAGAATACCCCAAAGCAGATGGAAGGTACATGCATATTCTTAATGTTATTAAAGGACACATTAGCATGTATAATCAATTGAATTCCTACTAGTTCTAAAAGTACTTTTAACTCTACACATATCCTAACACATGAAGTTCATGTGCCATTTAAGAAAACTCTTTGGGGAATACCCCAAAGCAGATGGAACTGACATGTAGTCTTTAATGGACAGTATGGAAGAAAAGAACTACCAGGAAGAGAACATATTAACCAATACCTACAATTCCCATGTGCCATTTGAGAAAACCTTTGCAAGAATATGCCAAAGTAGATGGAAGGTACAGGCATATTATTACATGTTATTAAAAGACACATCAGCACGTAAACAAAGCTTCAAAAAACCATTGGAAGAAAACCAATCACATCATCACTTTTGAGTGCCATGTGCCATGAATTCTACTAGTACTTAAAAAGTTTATTTAACTGCCACACATATTCCCTTATACGTGAATCCCATGTGTCATTTGAGAAAACCCTTCCAGGGATACCCCAAGGCATATGGAACCAACATGCATTCTTTAATGGGAAATTTTAAAAACAAGAACTGGTATGAAGAGAACAAACACATCCATTGGCCTACCCCTACAAAATCCCATGTGCCATTTGAGCAAACCCTTGTACGGATAGCCCAAAGTAGATGGAAGATGTAGCAATCTTGTTACAAGTTATTCAAGGAGACTTCAGCATGGAAACATAGTTTCACCCATATACCCTAACACATGAACCCCATGTGCCATTTGAGCAAACCCTTCTAGGAATACCCCAAAGCAGATGGAAGTAACACATATTCTTTAACAACCCATCTAAAAGAAAGGAATCACAAGGAAGAGAACATGTACATTCATTGGCCAGCACCTGTGATCCCAAGTGCCATTTGAGTAAACCTTTACAGGGATACCCCAAAGTAGATGGTAGATGCAAGCATCTTGACATGTGTTATCTAAGGAAATTTCAGCAAATAACAATAGAGAAAAAAAAATTACAGGCACACACGCATTCAAGGTCAACATTTACATGGAAACACAGTTTCAGACATACACCCTAACACATCAACCCCATGTGCCATTTGAGCAAACCCTTTCGGGAATACCCCAAAGCAGATGGAAGTAACACATATTCTTTAACAACCCATCTAAAAGAAAGGAATCACAGGGAAGAGAACGTGTAGATTCATTGGCCAGCACCTACGAATCCCGTGTGCCATTTGAGCAAACCCTTACAGGGAAACCCCAAAGTAGATGGTAGATGTAGGCACCTTGGCATGTGTAATCTAAGGAAATTTCAGCAAAGAAGGATAGAGAAAAAAAAATTACATGCATACACGCATTCGAGGTCAACATTTATATGGAAACATCATTTCAGACATATACCCTAACACATGAACCCCATGTGCCATTTGAGCAAACCCTTCTGGGAATAACCCCAAAGTAGATGGAAGTAACACATATTCTTTAATGATCCATCTAAAAGAAAGGAATCATAGGAAAGAAAACATGTACATTCATTGGCCAGCACCTGTGAATCCCATGTGCCATTTATGCAAACCCTTACAAGGATACCCCAAAGCGAATGGTAGACGCAGTCATCTTGGCATGTGTTATATCTAAGGAGATTTTAGCAAAGAAAATAGAGAACAAAAAATTACAAGCACACACGCATTCGAGGTTAGCATTTATGGACCGACCTTATTGATCATCCTTCTAATGTGCTAACAAGCTATCTTTGGAGTCAAGATGCTTGCTTAAATTAATCTCGACCCATGTTTCATTAGAAAATCCCAAGAAAAATGTACTTCAATGTTCACGAATCCATTTTACAACAAACCATTCATTGTTAAAAGTTCTCTTATCAAACTTGCTAGTAGTTTTATATTTCCTCGTTGAATCATCGGTTTCTTTTTATCTCTTTGCCTTTTTTGTTGTCCTTACATTTTCCTCTGGACTTGACAATAATCCAGACAGCCTTATTCAAATATTTCAAATTTAAAGATAAAATCCTTTTAAAATTAAATGTTTTTAAACTATAATCAAGACAGCCTCATTCAAACCTTTCAAATTTAAAAGGGAAATATTTTTACCTCTAGGAAAAAAAACAAATTAAATATTTATGAAAGTACATAAAGCATTTAGAAAAAAAAGACTCAAACAGTCTTTCTTCACCTTTATGCTCTCGGCAACAACACACACTTGGGACTCTCCATAAAAACACCCTTCAAAATACTAGATCATAAAGTCTTACTCTCCATGGTAGAATGGTAGATCCTTGGGTTTGAATGTTAACTTGTATTCAACCCACAAAAGAAACCCTTGCCAAGTGCAGGGGATACTCGTGCATAGTGAAGACCATCTGCATGTCCGTGGGATGGTAAAGAAGTTATCATTGCCAAGTATACCCCTTCATTACTAATTTGAATACATATATCATGCGTAGCCCTTCCTCTAGTGATCTTCTACAACCTCTCACATCAACAGAATATCAGCTACCTTTACAATTACATGATCAGCTGCGACTTTGTAGAAATGAGCAAAAGCTTGACATACAAGAAGTGTCTTCCCTCCTCTACGCACACCCATAGCTTGACTGAAGTAATCAAAAATCCCACAAATCAAATCGACCACCCTCAAAGATGGAAATGAGCAAAGACTACTTTGTAAACTGATTCTAGCCACTCATGAGTCCTTGAGTGAGCAAAAGACTCATAAACCACAAACTGATGGTGAGGAAACAACCATGAACTCTAATTGATTGCTATGTAGAGTCAAATACCCAAGACAACCACTCGATCCATGGAATGGGCATCATCTTTCTTGACATGAAGGATTGCTCGCTGGCTGTAGAATAATGCTACAAAATTATAGTGCTGATGCTTGGTCGAGTGGATGTACAGCATCTTGTTTGGCGATTGAAACTAGCTTTTGCTTTGAGTATGAAACTGGATGAGCAAAGCAGTAATTCGGTAATCCATTCTTATACCAATTGTCCTAAGCATAATTTTTGGTGGCAAATCCACTCCTCAAGTTTCAAAAGCATGCGTAACTCTTCCTCTATGCTTACACAGTAAGACAGAGAGACTGTGTAATCTCCGTGCTTTGAAGTTTAAACTACCTCCTCTCACACTTTGGATGCATTCGAGCTAAAAGAAAAAGAAAAAGTAGTGTTCCTTATCTGATTACATGGATGGGTGCAGACCAATGTCGCAAGTTGACTACAAGCAAGCAATTCAGCAACAATGGAGTAGCGAATTGCAAATGCACAACCAACTTTCCAATCTCCACTAGAGCATGTGATTTAGCTGAGCATATGCTGCTTTTTGATCCTGCGAAAAGAATCACGACTGTTGAGGCATCACGGCTATTGAGGCATCATGGCCGTTGAGGCATCACGACTATTGAGGCACTGGATTAAGCAAGTCCCTTTTTCGAAGTTTTCCATCTATCTATAACTAGTTAATGATGGCTATGGATGCTTTAAGCGATCTTTGAGTGATGCAAACATGCTTTGTGTATGTGTGTGGTGCTATTGCCTTGGCTCACTTTGCCTTTGCGCTTAGGTGGGTCACTCAATAATATATGTGACTATCATGTGAGTTCAACATAAGGGCCTATTTAATTTCATTTTTTCTCACATTTTCACATACAGAAGGGTACTAAAAAGGGAATTTTGGGGAAAATTTTTTGATTGAGTAAGAAAAGGGTCCCTTTTACTAATGAACAATTCACAAATAAGGGGTTTTATAAATATGCCTTGAATGTACATGATATCTAGGGTTTGTACATAGTGACCCCCTTGAGCCTTTACATTTCAAGAGTGGAGTAGCCATAGTAAATAACCATCCTGAATTCCTTTCTTTCCACTAAAGCACAGGGGAACGTTATTCAATTCCAAAGCAACAACCAAAGAATTACAACAACTGAAGTATGCTACACCCTCTGCTATAACGTTTTAGTCTTTGGATGCCAGGGAGGTTGATAGCTTCTTGAGATAAGCTCTTTGGGGTAAAGATCGCTTGACAAGTGAGCGGCAAATTCTATTGTGCTATCTGTTACCGCTTGGGGGGGTCACTGATCATATGTAACCCTATCACGTGAGTTCAACAGAAGGATATTTTTTATTTCTAAAATTTACAGAAATAAATATACATAAGGGACTATTTTAAATAGTTTTGGAAAAAATTTACAGATTTGTATAGAAAAGGGGTACATTTTATTAATGAAAAATTTACAGATAGGGATTTTAGAAATATGCCTTGCACGCACGTGGTATAGAGGGTTTATACATAGTGACCCCCCCGAGTGTTACCGTCACCTTGAGCAATTAGAGGTAGCTGGGGAGCGTCTTTAGACCTGGGCTACACTTGCTCTTATTAGGAGAGCCTGATGGATGTAAAGGACTATTTGGCTGAGGCACATCCTCATCCACAGAGGCTGATATGCTGGTCCACAAACTTAACAACCACCACAGTCCAGGAAAGGAGCAAACCAAGTGAAGGCAAAGCATAAATTTGAGGTGGGCGAGGCTTTAAGGCCACCCAAACTAGTGGTTAGTCTGTTCCTAATTTTCCCCAAGTAGTAATCTAGAATCTGGACCAGAAGGTGCCATTGCCAATGAAGAAATTGCAGTAGAATTCTGAGGATGCTATTGGTCCGATGAGCACAGATGGAGAGACCCAAAGTGCATATGGGGGTGGGAGGCATGAAGTCAGGGGGTCATGGGACCAAGTGAGGGTGAGGAGGGAGGAAGTCCAAGACATAGGTATAGAGAGGGGAAATCAAGGCAGGGGTTGGAACTTAGAAGAGGAGGAGAAGGAGAAGGTAGCATAGGAAGGGGTTGGAAGAGGAGGAGAAGGCAATAGAGGAGAGCCAGTGTTAACAAAAAAGAACTGAGAATTCCTCAACTTTCCTACTTGCCAATAGAGATGTTGACCCCCGATCAAGAATTGGTCTTGAATTTCTCAAGAGAAGTCACGATAGTAATGACAAAGACAAACTTAAAAAAGGATCGTACCTTCTCGTGGATTTTCTCTCTCTTGCACAGCTCCCAAATTCCAATCTCAACAAGATGCACAGCTCCCAATTTGAACACGATCTCCAATCTCAACAAGATTACACTTTGATGGAGTGGTGAATCTTTTTTTTATATAGGCATGGTAGAAAAAGCACATACAAACTAAAAAAAGCCTAAAAGCCAAAAGCTAAACTTACCCATCCAAAAGTAGAGCTTAGAAATTTCAAAAATTCCCTCAAAATTTGAATAATAACAAAACTTGGGCCAGCTGCAATCCTTAAGCACTGTCTCTAGGAGAGCCAGTGATA